>NW_007727049.1:447356-452904 GCF_000696425.1 Galeopterus variegatus
GAGTGTGGCGGCGCTCCCGCCGAGGGTTCGGATCCAACATACAGACCGGTTCCCGCTCACTGGCTGAGCGAGGTGAGGGTGCAACACTGAGGGTTGTGATCTCGTTGCCGGTCCCGGTCCGGTGCGGGCGCGACACTGAGGGTTGCGATCCGTTGCCGGACATGAAAAAAGACAAAAAGGAAAAAAAAAAAAAGGGCATCATTAGAGCACAGCCTTATAACACCAAGTTCACAGGTTTGGATCCTGCTGCCGGCCAACTGCCCCCCCCCCCGCAAAAAGGGACAAAAGACTTAAATAAACAATATTTCTCCAAAGAAGATATACAAATGATCAATAAGCACATGAAAAGATGCTCAACATCGCTCATCATTAGGAAAATGCAAATCAGAACAAGATACCACCTCATACCCATTAGGATGGCTGCTATCAAAAAACCAGAAAATAGGGCTGGCCCGGTGGCGCACTGCTACAATGCACCGCTTGGGAAGTGCAGCGGCGCTCCCGCCGAGGGTTCGGATCCCACATACAGACCGGTGCAGATATTTCTCTTACATTCCGATCTCAGTTCTTTTGGATATATACCTAGGAGTGGGATTGCTGGATCATATGGTAATTGCACTTTTAGATTTTTGAAAAACCTTCATTTTATTTTTTAAAATGGCTGCACTAATTTACCCTCTCACCACAGTGATGAAAAGAGAGTTTCTTCAATAAACAGTGTTGGGAAAACTGGATATTCACATGCAGAAAAACAAAATTGGGCTCTTTCTTATGCCATTCAGAAGTCAAATCAAAGTGGATTAAAGACTTAAATAGAAGACCTGAACCTATAAGACTACTAAAAGAAAACATAGAGGAAAAGCTCCATGATGTTGATTTAGGCAATTGTTTTTTGAGTAAGACCCCCAAAGCACAGGCAATGAAAGCAAAAATAAATGGGATTGTATCAAACTAAAAAGCTCCCAAACATCAAAGGGAATAATATGTAGAGTGAAGAGACAACCTATTGTTTGGGAGAAAATTTTTGCAAATTTTATATATGATAAGAGGTTAATGGCAAAAATATATAAGTAATTAAAGCCACTCAATAACAAAGAAACAAATAACCCAATTAAAAAATGGGCAAAAAACCTGAACAGACATTTTTCAAAAGAAGACATACAAACAGCCAATAGACATAAGAAAAAAAAATGCTCAACATCTCTAAACATCAAGGAAATGCAAATTAAAGGCACAATGAGATATCATCTCACACCTGTTAGAAAAGCTAGGAAAAAAAACCCAGAAAATGACAAGTGTAGGCAAGGATGTGGAGAGATTGACGCCCTTGTGCACTGGTGGTGGTAGTGTGAAATGGTGGTAGTGTGAAATGGTACAACCATTTTACATAGAAGACAGTATGGCTGTTTCTCAAAAAATAAAAAATAGAATTAGCGTATGATCCACTTCTGGGTATATACCCAAAAGAATTGAAAGCAGGGATTCAAAGAGACATTTGCACACCCATGTTCATAGCAACATTGTCCACAGTGGCTAAAATGAGGAAGCAACCCAAGTGTCCATTGACAGATGAATGGATAAGCAAGATGTGGTATATGCACATGTGATGGAATATTGTTCAGCCTTAAAAAGGAAGGGAATTCTGCCACATGCTATGACACAGATGAACCTTGAGGACATTATGCTAAGTGAAATAAGCCACACACACACACACACACAAAAGCCACAAAAAGACAAATACTGTATGGTTTCACTTATATGAGATACTTAGAGTAGCCAAAATCATAGGGACAAGTAGAATGGTGGCTGTCAGGGGTTGAGGACAGGGTATAACGGGGCATTATTGTTTAAAGGGAGTTTCAGCTTTACAAGATTAAAAGAGTTACAGAGATGGATGGTGGATGGTCATACAACATGATGAATTTATTTAATTGCACTGAATTGTACACTTAAAAATGGTTAAGATGGTAAATTTTATATTACATGTATTTTGCCACAATAAAAAAATTGAATAAAAAAAAGAATTACCCAGTCAGTCCACAATGCCAGTAGCACCAAGGTTGAGAATCCCTGAACCAGAAGAACTCTGCTGTGTGGCCTCCACTCCCCTGAGCACCCTGCCCTGGAAGATAGGATTATGTGCCATTTCTGGCAGAGAAATAAGGAACTGGCTTGGAAGGTTCCGGAGCCGTGGTTCCACCCTTGTCTACAGAGTTCTTTTAAGTCCAGGGATTCTCAAAAGCTCCCCTGGGGATCTTTTAAGAAACCTGAAGCCCAGGTCACACCACAGACAAATCAAATCGGATCTCTGGGGTGGGAACCAGACACCAGGGATCTTTAAAGCTCCCAGGTGATTGTAGTATGCAGCTGAGGTTGAGGATAATCACTCCTTTGGAGGCAGATCAATGTGAGTTTGAAACCAACTCTTGGCGTGACCTTCCTTAACGTGCGTGAGCAAGTTTCCTGTCTGCAAAATAGAGAGCATCATACCTCCCGCGGAGGGCTGGTGTGAGGATTAAAAGCATTGGATGTGCAAAGTGCTTGGCATGGAGCAGGGTGCATGGCTCTCAGTACACGCTGGGTATCTCCTGTGCTGGTAGGCAAGTGTCCCCAAAGTCAGTGATGGCATGGTGTTAGGGCCTCACAGAATAAGTGGGCTGGTTCCCCCACTGGACTTTCACTCTGGCCAGCCGGCACTCAGTTTTCTGTCTCCTTTTCCCAGGTCACGATGCAGGCCAAGGCTCCATTTGGGCTGCCAAGGGGACCTCACAGGGCTGGAACCGGAGAGCCCGAGAGAGCCTTGGGCAGGTGTCAGAGCCCGACAGGACCCAGCTGAGCCAGGACCTGGGTGGGGGCACCCTGGCCATTGACACGCTGACAGATAACAGGACCAGAGTGGTGGTGAGTGCTGGAGGAAGGTGGAGGGGAAGGGAAGAGTGGATGCGGGGGGTCCCACTAGGTACCCCATGTGTACTTGTCAGATATGCAAATCACATATCCTTTGGGGTTGGCCTTGAAGATCAGAGTGGGGAGAAGGATCCCAGGGGAGGGGGTGGAAGCAGGGCCCAGACTAGGTCGTAACATCATAGCATCTTGGAGCTTCGTAGGCTGCCTACCTTCTCCTGGACCCAGAGAGATGAAGTGGTTTGCTCAAGGATGCGCAGCCTGGTCACAGCATTCCTGACACAGGACTCTTCCAGTCTAGGGCCTTGACTAAAAGCTGAAGGTGGCCTTATTGTTCACATTCCAACTGCCAGCTCAGGACCCTTCCCCACCCCATTTCTGCTCCATCTACAGATTGGGGGGGCGGGGGGGGGCAGAGTTTTAATGGCTGCAGAGGCACAGGCTGCTCAGCCTAAGGGCCAGTACTCTGCAGCCGGCTGAGTAGAGAAAGCAATTAGTATGCAACTCCAGAAGAGACCCTCCTCTGCCTGGGGCAGTTCTGGGAGGAGGGGTGCAGGGAGGAGGGGGTGCAGGTGGGAGGAAATGCCATCCCTACAGGCTTTCTGGGAAGCTAAAGGAGGCCTGTGTGTGTCTGTGGGTGGGTCTAGAACCATGGGTTTCTGGGAATGTGTGTGTGTCGGTGAGGGTGTGTTTGCACGTGTGTCTGAGGGGTTTTGTGTATCACGTACGTGTGCCTGTGAGTCTGTCAATGTGGGCCGTCCGCGAGTGTCTGTGATGGGTGTGTGTGACTGTGGGTGTGAGTGTGCCCGTGGTCGTATATGTGGGTGCCTGAGGCTGGGAGTGAAGTGGGTGGATTCTCAGGATGCAGGAAAACTGTGGAACCAGAGGAAGCAACGAGTGGACGAGCTTCTCGGTGTGTATTTCTTTATGTTTTAATAACTATTTTCCTTAATCTAAGAAATACATGCAGATAGTCAAAAAGGCCAAATAGTGCTAAAAACGTAAAACAAAACACACCAGTCTCGCCCCTGCCTTCCCCTGCAGACCACCCCACCATTTCCTACATTTCCGAGTAATTTGTTTAAACTGCTACCTCTTGATTAATCGTTTTTAGACCTTATCTGTTTACTGCCTGTCATGGTGGATGAAGATTTGGCTCTTATATACTCTCCTGAGCATTATTTTACCCTCTCTATCTTTTTGTTCAATGCATATGCTCTGTTGTATATAATTATTATCATGCAAATATTGTTCACCAGTCATCCAAGCAGGGTAATAACTTTTTTTTGGCAGCTGGCTGGTACAGGGATTGAACCCTGGACCTTGGTGTTATCAGCTCCATGCTCTAACCAACTGAGCTAACCAGCCGGAGAAACAGGGTAATGCTGTTTCTTCTTTTGTATAATTTTTTTCTCTTGGATTCTTGTCCTCGTCCCTTAATTTTCTTATAAATCCATTGGTCTCATAATTTTCAGTGTGCTCACACCTGTCAGTTCTTTTTTTTTCCTGGAAGCCTGTCTCCTGTCTCCTTACTTGACTGTAAGCCCCTGTGTCTCTCCTGTGTTGGGTCCCCTGTTCCCTTGACCCTGTGTCTCTTCATTTCCTGCTTCCCCGCCTTGTTTGTTTAGCTTCCTGGTAAAATTGCACAGGAGAAAAAATTCTCTTGAGAATTTGCATGTCTGAAAATGCCTCACTCTGTCCCCTCGTTTGATTGATGGTTTGGCTGAATATAGAATTCTATATTAAAAATAATTTTCCTGGGCCGAGCCTGTGGCGCACTCGGGAGAGTGCGGCACTGGGAGCACAGCAGCGCTCCCGCTGCAGATTCGGATCCTATATAGGGATGACCGGTGCACTCACAGCGCTCACTGGCTGAGCGTGGTGCGGCCGGTCTCAAAAAGACAAAAAAAAAAAAATTTCCTCCAGAAGCTTGAACGGATCTCACCATTATATTGTGGCTTCTGGGGCTGGCCCGGTGGCGCACTGCTACAGTGTGCTGCTTGGGAAGTGTGGTGGCGCTCCCGCCGAGGGTTTGGATCCCACATGCAGACCGGTTCCCGCTCACTGGCTGAGCGAGGGGCAGGTGCAACACCGAGGGTTGCGATCCCGTTGCCGGTCCCGGTCCGGTACGGGCGCGACACTGAGGGTTGCGATCCGTTGCCGGTCACGAAAAAAAGAGAAAAAAAATATATATATATTTTGGCTTCTGATGTCACTATTAAGAGGTGTGGTGTCATTCTTATTCCTAATCTCTTTATATACCTATTTTCCCCCCACTTCTGGAAGCATTTTCAGATACTAAAACCCTAGTGCCTGAAACAGCGGTGACCTGCAGTGACACTGGTGGACCTGCAGAGACACATATTCGTTGGTTCTGGAAAGTCTTTCTGTTTTATTTCTTTGATAGTTTTCTTCCTACTATATTCTCTCCTTTCTACAGCTCCCCTTGCTTAGACGCCCATTTCTGGAATTGATCTTTGAATTTTCTCTGCCCTTCTGTTGTCCACATCTTTTACATGTTTTGCTGTTTATTTGTTAGTTTGCTTGTTGTTGTTCCGCTTGCTGGGAGATCTTCTCAACCTTATTTTCCTAATGTTACTGATCTTTTTCTTTTTTTTTTTTTTTTTGTCTTTTTTACTGACTG
>NW_007727049.1:453380-486297 GCF_000696425.1 Galeopterus variegatus
CCTGAGTAACTCACCCCTCACCCCACAGTTTTGTTGGTCCTTTGGCTAAATAACTAATACCTGCCCTGGGCAGATACAATGGTCAAAAGGACTATGTCCCAGTCTGCACAAAAAGGACATTTTGGGAGAGAACCACAGAGACGTGGACTTCTGGAAGCCATCATCTGTGGGCGTTCGGAAGGGACAGTAGGATTCATTAAGAGCCAGTATGGATTCAATAACACCAGAGCTTAGGAAACAACAACACAGATGTTTGAGTTCCACCCTGGCCGGACTGGTTCAGAAAACTTGAAGATGGAGCCTGGGAGTTTGTTTCTTTAAAAGATCCGCCATGTGATTCTGATGGTCACCTGGGTGCGGCAACTTCTGATCTACAAGATTTCAAACCAATTGTGTACTTGGCTACCAGATTGGTCATGAGGCTTTTTCTGGTACCGGGGGGCTGTATGCGAGCTCGAGGCTTCCACCATCTCGGGGGCTTCGTGACCCCCTTAGCAGCCGCACATCGAGAGTCCATAGGAAGGAGCAAGGCCACCCTGGAAGGAGGCCCCTCTGACTGCCTTAGGGTTGTCCCCAGCTCTGCCTAGAAGATAGGAGGACCAGGCTTCCAGAGGAACTTATCTGGAAGGGAGTGCAGACTCCGATAAGGAACCCGAACACCTCCTCATCGGTGGGCTGGAGTGATATCTGCCTCTGGTCTTAGGAAACTACCAGGGTAGATATAAATCCTGGCACTCCCATCTAGAAGTTGGGAGACATGCAGTTCATAAGGAAAAGACCGGGGCTCCTTACGGTCTGTGGGCCGGATGAGTTAGGTGCATGGGGTGGCTGCCAACGACGGATGTGGGAAAGCTGGCTACGTTCTCGGAAACCCATGGAAACCCAGGGACCGGGGCTCTTGGCCTGACCACTGTTGAGGGGCTTGTGCCCCTCTCTCAGGTGACTGTCTAGAAACCAGGGGAGTCCAGGAGAGGGCAGCTGGGGTGGTGAAGAGACTTGGATCCTTGTCCCAGAAGGAATGGTGAAGGGTGTTTAGGGTATTTAGCCTGGTATAGAGAAGATTCTAGATGTGGCTGTTTCTAATAGCTGTGGGGCCGTAACTGGGGCAGAAGGAATAGACTTTATTTTCTCCATGTCACTTGCCACCTCCTTCGCTGAATCACCTACTTGTTTATACTGCCTATCCTCCCCTGGAATGTAGGTAAGTGCTGTTAACTTTATCACTGTGTCCTCAGTACCTGGCCCACGGTAGGTGCCTCTTTTTTGAAGGAACAAAGGAAGCTGGGCTATCCCCATACCCAGCAGCTCCACAGACAGGGTTGTTGAAGAAATGTTGAAGAGAAGAATCATGCCCAGCCTGGGTCGTTGGACTCAGTGGCCCCTAAGGACCCCAACTCTACTGACTCTTGGATTCCCACACACAGAACAGGATGTTGATGCTTACACATATCAGAGCATGTGTGCCTACGTGCCTCTGACCTGGATGGTCCTGTGACAGGATCCTCAAAGGCCTGAGTTCCATTCCCTGCTCTGCCTTGGACTTGTTAGACCTTGCCCTGAGCAGTGTTCAACCGAGGATGCTGATGATCCCCCCAGCACAGCCAGACCTCGACCCCTCTCCCTGCTGTCTGCAACCCCAACCCTGAGAATGAATGCACAGCCTTGGCCTCGCAGGAGCTAGGCGAAGGGGTCCAGAGACACCTGCCTGCTTCTCCCGCGTCTCCGTGGCCTAAGGAAATCTGATCTAGATAATGGCTTGGCAGCAAAGGTAGGTGAGATGAGAGAAGAGAGGTCAAAAGGGATATTTCGGCAAGTTAGATTTGGTCTGTTTCAACAGGAAACCCTTCCACTGTTCATCCATATCACAGGCTGGTTTGTGCCAACAGCAATCAGGCCTCTGCTCTGGGGCCATTTTCAAGGGGCCGGCCCAGCAGGTGGGCTGCGATTCCCTTTGCCCCCTCGCCCCCAGTGTCCCCTGACCTTCCTCCACTGTTCCTCAATACACTCTCCTGGCTGTGGGCCTCCTTTCTGGCCCAGTCCCCTCAACTCAACCCCCTCTACTCAGCTACACTATCCAGCCCCGCTGCCCAGCCCCCTATTCCACCTCCCCACAGTGCTCCTTCCAGCCTGCACTCCCATACCAGGGTGAGCTGGCAGCTCCGAGGCCCCAGGTCAGAACCATCTCCCTCGTAAATGTTATTCCCACACCCACACCCAACAGGACAAGAGCCCTATTTCCACCGGGATGTGGAAAATCCCCATCTTCCACATCCTGGTGGAAATAAGACTCTTGTCCAGACTCAAGATTTCCAGGGATTTTCCACCCAGACCAAGCCTGAGGTCCCAGGGACAGTGGGAAAAAAATTTTTTTTGGTGGGGGACGGGGGGTTGGGAGAGCCATAGTATTAAGTCAGAGACCCTGGGATGTGCCACAATTAATCTTCCAAGCGGCTGGAAGGGGAAGGCCTTGGACAAAGATTCTCTTCCCGCCTGGGGATTTCCAAATCCTGCTCCAAGGTTTTCTTGGTTCCACAGTTCAGGTCTAGAGCCAGAGTTTGGGAAGAACCAAGCTTAAGAACATTCTGATTTGGACGTGGTTCCCCCTTTCCCTCTGTAAGAGAAAAGGCTCCTCTCCTCCCATTCCAGCCGTCCCCTGGCCCAACTTCCCGAATTCCTCTTTCTTCTCTGGCCAAAGCAAACCTTCCCAGCTTGTTGCATCACTGTGGCTGGCGCCAGGAATGCCCAGGGACCCTGAGTCAGGGTGGGCACCTCGTCACCCAAGACAGTTGGGCAGGGAGCGGGACAAGTGAGTGCGACGCCTGCCTGGTTTCTACAACCTTCCAAAGGCAGCAGTTCCTGAAAAGAGGCCTCCAAAAGGTCCCCTTCCCAGATCTCAGGGCCTAGGCAGATGGGACAGACAGACAGACTCACAAGGAGCGAGCAGTGCTCCCCCAACACCCCTCACCAGTGTGCCCAGGGAAGGGGATGAGGCCAGGAGACGACAGGGAAGACTTCTGGGGGTGGACGGTGGGGTGGGCGGAGAGAGGGGGAGGTTGTGAGCAGAATTTTGAAGAGAGAGAAGATAAGAGATTTAGTGAGAAGAAAGGATGTCCAGGGCGGAGTCCGGACGTGCAGTCCCCGCGCCGTGGAAGGGAGCCGCCCGTCCTGGCCCGGGGTCTTGGTCCTGAGACGCACCAGCTGCACGGCCCTGGGCCGGACACTGAGCCCTCAGTTAACGAGCCCGCCGCGGCGAGCCCTGGCCGGCCTGCGCTAGCTTTAACTCTCCCGAGTGGGTGGTAACTACGCGTCCCACGGAGCCGAGCTTGAAGGGGAAAATGTGAGGCACGTGGCGGTTCTCAGTCCCAGTGGTCGCCCCTCCCTCCTCGGGGCTCGGGAATGGAGGCACAGCGCCCTCTCCTGGCCGCTCAGCCCGGTGGCTCGTCCCCGCTGTGCTGCTCCCTCCTTTTGACCCTTTTCCTTCTTTCTTGTTCGTTGAGTGAGATTCTCATAACATAAAAGTAACCATTTTAAAGTGAACAGTTCAGTGGCATTTAATACACACACAGTGTTGTACAACCACCACCCCGTCTAGTACAGAAGGAAACGCTCTAACCACTGAGCCGCAGTTCCCCAAACCCCCCACCCCCTAGCCCCTGGCGACCACCAACCTGTGTTCTATTTCTATAGATTTACCTGTTCTGGATGTTTTATGCAAACGGAATCATACAATAGACGACCTTCGTGTCTAGTTTCTTTCACTTTTTATAATGTTTTTGAGGCTCATCCGTTTTATTTATTTATTTTTATTTTTTAATTTTTTTCCTTTTTGTCTTTTTTCGTGTCCAGCAACGGATCGCAACCCTCAGTGTCGCGCCTGTACCAGACCCGGACGGGCAATGGGATTGCAGCCCTCGGTACCGTGCCCGCACCTCGCTCAGCCAGTGAGCGGGAACCGGTCTGTATGTGGGATCCGAACCCTCGGCAGGAGCGCCGCTGCGCTCCCGAGCGGCGCACTGTAGCAGTGCACCACCTGGGCCGGCCCAAGGCTCATCCGTTTTATGGCTGAGTAATATTCCATGGTGTGGATGCACCATCCTTTCTTTATCCGTTCATTGACTGGTGGACACTTGGGCGGTTTCCACTGCTTGGCTATTGTGAACAGTGCTACTGTGAACGTGTGTAAACGTATGTGTCTGAGTACCTGTTTTCAGTTCTTTGGGGTACATACCTAGGAGTGGAATTGCTGAGTCACGTGGTAGGGAAATTATCCAGGACATGGAAAGTGCACCTATAAGATCATCGCAGTATTGTTTATGACAGCATAAAAATTGGAAGCTACTGAAATGCCCAATAAAAGGGAAATAATTAAGAAAATTGTGGGTTTTCTTCTGAGTGGACTGTCTCATGAAGCTGTTACGAGTATGGTTAGAAATACTGTGTTTACCATCAAAAACTGCTTTAGAGATCATGAAACATGATAGAAGCAGTCCGCAAATCTGGAAGATCATGAGGATTATAACTATGTGAAATTATACACGTGAAAAACACTGGAAGGAAATATACCAACATGGGACCAGATGATGGCTGGGGAGGCCTGTTTCCGTTTTTGTTTTTCCTGTTGTCCTAATCCTCTGTGGTTATGTGACATATACTTACACTATCAAAATCTCTGGTTGGCTGATATCCCTCGACAAGCCCACGTGTTGTGTCAGTGCCGGGATAAGATGATTCTTCCATTTCCAAGCCTAATCCAGACCCTGGTTTCCAGGGCTTTCTTAGGTCAGCTTCACCCACCCCGACTCCTCTTTACCCCAGACCCTCAGCAAATGCAAGAGCCCTTTCCCTGGTCTGGGTTACACCAGGGAACTCACTTTCTGCATTTCTGTGATGATAGACAAGTGTTCTGTGTGGGTTTATTTCAACCCGAGGTTCAAATGCCTCCAGAGGGCAGCTGGGGGTCTGGGAGGGATAGTCCTTGTGTAGATACAAGAGGTAGGGAAAATAACAACAAGAGGTGACGTTACAGGAGCCCTTCCAGAGTGCCAGCCTCATTCTGTGGCTTTACATTTAACCCACACAACTCACTCACGAGGCAGGTGTTTCGGATATTTCGTTCCCTCTTATTCTCCTGGACAGCGAGGTGAAGCCACCTACCCAAGGTCACGCGGCTAGTGGGTGGCAGAGCCAAGACAAGAACCCAGGTCTTTCTGCCTTCAGAATCTGAGCTCCTAACCACTGCCTCCTTGGGGACAAACACAGTTGACTTTCATATCTGTGGGGTACAGAGTTGAATATCAAAACCTGTGTGCAATATGTGATGCTCAAATCAGGATAATTAGCATATTCAACATTATACAATGTAATCATTTTTTGTGGTCCTTTACCAATTCCTCCGTTATTCCCCTCTCTCTCCCACTTTCCCACCTCTGGTAACCTCAGTTCTGTTCCCTCCTTTTGAAAGTTCAATGTATCATTGTGATTGTTGTTTGTTTGTTTGTTTCTTTCCTTTCTTTTCTTTCTTTCATTTTTAGCTCCCACTTGTGAGTGAGGACATGCAGTATTTCTCTTTCTGTGCCTGGCTTATTTCACTTAACATAATTTTCTCTAAGTTCATCCATGTTGCTGCAAATGGCAGGATGTCATTTTTTTGTGTGGCAAAGTAGTATTCCATTGTGTAAATATACCACGTTTTCCTTATCCAGTGGTCCAATGATGAACATTTAGGATGGACTCTTGGCTATTGTAAATAGAGCTGTGATAAACACGGGAGTGCTGGTATTGGGAACCTGTTTCAAATGCAGATTCTGATTCAGCAGATTTGGGGTTGGGCCCAGGAGTCTGCATTTCTAATGAGCTCCCCGGTGATGCTGATGCTGCTGGTCCTGGGGTACGCTTTGACCAGCAGGGATCTAGAACACATTCCTGTTGGTCTTGTAAGGCCTCTTGGATTGGTGGCAGCAGGGACCAAGTTGCCCCTCCCCCCAGCAGTAATCCCATCAGCTCCTCCTGGGGTGGACCCAGCTGCCTGCAGCGCTGTCCTGACAAGCCTCAGCGGCCAAGCCTCTCCAGCAGGCCCTGCAGGGAGCTTTGGTTGCTTGCCCTAGCATTTCCACCTGCCAGTTGGCTGGCAGGTGATGGGCTGATTGTGACAGCTTAGCCAGAGTTCCTGTCCAGAAACGTCTTGAGCTCAGCCAAGGTAAATGCAGCCCCGCTGTCAGAAATGAAGTGCCTGTCGGGCCTCCAGGGCTGAATAATTGAGAGAGAAGAGACATCGTAAGGGCAGAAGGTTAGGACGGAGCTGAGCTGGGGATTCTTTTGAGGAGGCAGCCTCCAGGATCAAGACCCTTCCTGGGAAGGTCCAACAAGATCGTAGTAATAGCTCCCACTTATCAAAACACCTGCTGTGGGCCAGGCACTGGGCTAAGAGCTTTATGTTGATACGTTTTGTCTAATCCTTTCAAGAACTCTGCAAGAAAGGCTACTGATGAGAGAACTGAAGCTCAAAGAGGAAAATAATGCTTGGCACCAACTACTATGTGATGGAGCCAGTTTTTGAACTTAGGAGTGTCTGACTCCACGGCCCAGGCACTTGATCATGGAGCAGTGACTTTTAAATTGTGCTCCACAGAACCCTGAGGGTTCCCAGAAGTGCTTCACAAGCTGCTGTGGGACGGAGGGTGGTGGGGAAGGAAGGAGCAAAGTGGGCCGGGCTCCAGACCCTTCTCTTCCCTCGCGCCAAGGTGGCTGTACTTTGATGTGATTTATGTATTGAGTTTCCGTGGAAGATTAGTTGGAAGAAAGGATTTCAGAGCCAAACACATTTGAAATCCACATCACGCTCCCTCCCAAAACGAATGTTTTGGATTATTGACCAGGGCTTCTTGCACACATCTCAGGGAAACACAGTTCTCTTTGGTGGACTTGCCAAGTGGTTTGGCTTGTTTGTAATGTCAGGTCACCTGTGCCGTAGCTTCTCTGATGGGCTGTGAATTGTGTGAATTCCTCCGACAGGTTCACTGCCAGGCACAGTCTCTGAATCCTTTTTAAGAGACACACTACTTTGAATTATAACGAAGGAGCCCTGGGATTGATCGGCCTGAAGACACCACTTAGGGCTTTGTATTAATTAGGATACAGCTGTTGTAACAAATGCCCAGGTGCTTAGACACAAGAGAAATCTATTCTCTTACATGGAAGAGTGTGAGTGTAAGTAAGCAAGGGTTGATATAGTGGTGGGGACCCAGGCTCCTTCTGTCTTGTTGCTCTGCCTTCTGCAACATGTGCTTTCCATTTCATGGTCCAAAATGGCTGTTTCAGCTCCCACCATCGCATCTGCATCCCTGCCAGGCAAGGGTAGGGCATCCCATTCCCATTAAGGGCAATCATTCTGTTCATTTTTTTTTTTTTTTTTTTGCAGCTGGCCAGTATGGGGATCTGAACCCTTGACATTAGTGTTATCAGCACCGTGCTCTCCCAACTGAGCTAACTGGCCAGCCCCTGTTCATCTTCTATTGGGCAGACATAGTCATGTAGCCATACCTAGTTATATGGAGGGCTGGGAAATATAATCGCGCTGGATGGCCACATGCCTAGCTAAAACTGAGAGCTTCTGCTACTCAAGGAAGAAGGGGAGGGTGGTTATTGGGACAATTATCAGTCTCTGCCATGGGTGGACTATCTCCATCAAAACTGCTGGTGTGGGTAGCAGCATGATCAGGGTCTATGGTGGCAATTGGGAAGTGTCCCCAAGGTTGGAGAGTTCCAAGCCTGGAGACTCTTTTCCCCAGTGGCCAGTCAAGAAGCCAGCATTGACTCTGCAGAAGGAAAAACATGGCACCCAATGTGTTACCAGGGAAAATTTCCCCAAGAAATTTGGTTTCTCATTTCTTTCTTCCCATTCAGATTCTTGCTGTTTGTACTAATGAGACTGCCTGGGGTCTCCCTGGAAGTTCTTCCTCTGATCACTCTTAAGCAAGACTGTTCTATTTAAGGGCCTTTTGGTTCTGAGGAGCCATTTGAGGAGTCTTGCAGAGAAGGATTCTAGTGAGGGTGCAGAGAACTGTCATGGGATCAGGGGGCTGAACATGAACAACAGCCAGGCCTCAAGGAAACCGGAAAGTTGCGGGGAACCAGGGCTGCTTTCTCTGTCTCTCCAGGCCCCTCTCAGTTCTTGTCTCTTTCTCATTCATTCATTTATCATATATTTATTGAAGTGAGATTGCACATAGGGTCTGCCTTCTCCTGTCTGTGGACTAGTGTCTTCTGCAGACAGCTCGAGACAGCTCCTGAGCCTCCACGACCTTTCAGCTCAGCTCTCTTGCCACCAGCTTCTCAGTTTCCTAATTTCACCCTCCCTGGAAAGGGATCTGATTGGCTCAGGCTGCACAAGCCCTAGGTTGTAAGCTTCCAGTAGATGGGGTGCCTTTGCATCATGTGACCGCCCATGTCCAATCAGTCTGGCCGAGAAAGCACAGGGTCATGTGGGAGAATGTGGTGGGTGTCGTCACTCAGCTGGGCCTGTGGGTGGGGGTCAGGTGTTCTAGGGGTGGGGGGCAGGGCATCCTAAAACATGTCTAGTACAAGGACATCATTTTTTTAAAAATTAATTAATTTTTTTGGCAGCTGACCAGTATGGAGATGGAAGCATCAGAATTTCTAGACTGCAAGGACTAGTTCCAGAAAGCCCCGGGTGGGTGGGAAGAACTATAATTGTGTCACTGATGCTCAGCTCTGAGTGACTTGGGTAAGCTCTGGTTTCATAAAGAGCAGGATGGAGACAGTCTGTACAGGCAGCAGACGACCCCTCCTCAGCTGAAGCCTCTTCTTTTCTATTCTACAAGGCCTAAGTGGTTGGCAGAATTGTTGTACCTCCCGGACATGTGGACAGAGTGGAGGACACTGGCCAGACGGTCAAGCCCTTAGTCAGCTTTGCTTCCAGAAAATAAAAGGCACATATCTTGTTTTCTGACAGTGTTGGTTCGCTGGCTGGGTTCTGATGCTGAGTGGACATTGTGGTTGACTCTCCAACATATATTCTACCTTGCGGTCTCGTACAACAGGAATGGGATTTGGGGCTTCATGGTAATCCCAATCCCCAGCTGGTATCCGGCTTAGGCTGAGGCCGTGCGGCATCTGGTGCTCCCCTGGCAGTAGCGTACAACAGGAATGGGATTTGGGGCTTCATGGTAATCCCACTCCCCAGCTGGTATCCGGCTTAGGCTGAGGCCGTGCGGCATCTGGTGCTCCCCTGGCAGTAGGTGTTAGTCCACAGGTCCCAGCCATTCTGAAGTGCGCACGTTCATCGGGTGGCTGGGGAGATGTGTCCTCTCCCTGTCCTGGATGCACAGGGCCAGTTGCCACTGTCAGCAGTCTCGTAACTAGGAGGTGACCAGCCTTAGAATGAAATCCATGCTGAGAACGGCAGAGAAGAAAGAGCGAAAGAACTTGGTATTGATGACCACTGAGCCACAGTCCCAGTCAACCCTGATGTCATGCACACCAGCGTCTGCTCACCCAGCCTCCTTCCCCTTTCCTAACTGAGCCATGACCCCCAGTTACTGGGGGATGGGGATTGGTTTATGCCGATCAGGCATGCCCTGGCCCCTGTGATAGTCCAGGGGCCACCTCAGGTGGCTTGATCGGTCTAGACCCCCAGTTACTGGGGGATGGGGATTGGTTTATGCCAATCAGGCATGCCCTGGCCCCTGTGATAGTCCAGGGGCCACCTCAGGTGGCTTGATCGGTCTACAGGGAAGGTCTGGCATTCCGTGCTTGGTGAGAGGTTTCTCTTTTTGAACCTGAACAAGGAAGCATGCTGCCTCAGTAGCTACACGCAGCCCTCTTTGGACCATGCGGCAGTCACACTTAAGACGATGCCCCCACGACATGAGAATCATCTCTGTCCCATGCCTGCTGCCCCGCTGCTGGACTCTCAGTCACTTGGTCTAACACATTCCCTGTGGGTGGAGCCAGGGTTTCTCTTCCTTGTCCCTGAAAGCATCTTCTTTGTTAGCTTCGCCCCCTCAGAGAAGAGCTGGAGGAATCCAGAGGCACCTTCCTGTGTCCAGGACGTCCCGGCTATGGGAATGCTGTCCCTGGGCTTGGATTCCCAGAGGAGGCAGCTGGTTCCCTCACAAGTGGCTTTTGTGTCACCTGCCTGTGAGATGGGGAAGGATGCTGTCCTTGTTGGAGCCACACTGCACATATTCTCAGCACAGCCTCTGGCACCTTCAGCTGCAGAACCCTTGTGGTTCAGCCCATTGAGCAAGCAGATCCTGAATACCCACCATATGCCAGGTGCCAAGCCCTGCGCTAGGTAGAGCTTGGGGTGAGGAGATGAGTGGTCCCCAGGCTCTGTCCTCCATAAAAGATCCATGGTTGTCCCTCTGATGTGAGAGATTTTAACCAGTGACTGGTAAGTGGCCCAAGTCGCCCTCCAGTGCGGCTGTTGCTTAAAGACCTAAGAGACAGTGGACAGAGGAAAGGTCACTGTCTTTGAGTGAGACTGACCTGGTTTCAGATGGCTATATGGTCCTTGGCCTCAGTTTCCCCATTTATAAAATGGGACTAATATTAGCACTCACCACCCAGGATTGTCATGCAGTGATAAATATGTGTGCCCAGCACACTACTGTCACATCTCGGAAAATGCCAACTTCCCTTCTCCTTCCACCCACTCTCCCAAATGCTCCCCCTTGGACTTTGACCTTGGCTGTGCCCAGGAGTGACCCACTCCAGGTTGCTCCCTCCCACCTGGCTGCAGTTTGGCTTCACCCATTACCATATAGCCTCCCTCGGCCAGTGCTCTGAGTAGATACAGCTCCTTGCTTTGCTGTCCAGGGGTAATCAAAGTCTCCCTGCGTCAGGAGGGGTGGTCCGTTGGGGTCTGTTTGGGAACCGTGGCACATTCTGCATGGTGCTGCCCCCTGATCCAGTCCTGCCCCTGGCAGGCCAGCTGCACTTGCACTTTGGGGGCCTGAAGCAGAGCTGGGCCTTGCCTCACCTGGCCTGAGCAGGGCATCCTTCAGTGTTGAGGCCCTTGCTTTCCCTGGGATCTGCTCACTGGAGAGAATCTTGGCCTAGAAGTTATGGGCAGCAGCTACTTTAATTTCTGACTCTTTTTGAGTCAGAGTGGATGAAAACTTGGTGTCAGTTAAGAGATGCCATTGGAAGGCTCATCGGGTACCCCAAGAATGAGTCCAAGGGTCCTCAAAATGTCAGAGTCAAGGCACGTGGCACATGGCCTGGCTCCTCAGCAGAGCAGCACCCCTGGGGCTACAGACCAGGCCATTTGTCCTCCGTGTGGACCAGGCGACTCAGAGCAGCAGGCCAGTGAGGTGCTTTCCCAGTAGCCCCACCCTTTGCTGTCTTAAGTGAGGCGGCAAGAAGCCAGTCAGCACGTTTGGGCTTCACAACTGCAGAGCGTGGCTTCTGTCCCAGGCCCTCATTTCTGACGCATGGAGGTTTGGGGAACGCTATCACCACGCGAGTCCCAGGAAACAGGCTGATTGAAACCGTACCCTTGTCTGAGCCTCAAAGCAGCTGTCTTAAACACTGGCCTGCTCAGGTTCCCAGGTGGGAGCTGCATTCAGTTGACTCCCAGATGTACCTGAGAGCACCTGTTTGCTATCCTGCTTTGTTTGGTAACCCGATCCTATCCTGGTTACCAGAATGTGTGGTGGTGGCAATAAAATAGGCAAAGGATGAGTGGACTTTTGACAAACTATACTTTGTGGTTATTCTTTATTTAAAAATCCTCCAATTGAACACATACTTTGTGCTTAGACACTATAGGTAAAGACTGACCTTATGGAACTCATGGCCTTACAGGAAAGGCAGACGCAGAGATAACAAGTGTCAAAGGCAAGGAAATCATCACAAGTGTGCAAATCGTTGAGAGGGGGAAGCACGGGGTGTGGTGGGAACATGGAAGGGCATCGGGGAGGCCCTCTTAAGAGAGTCACCCCTGGGCTGAGGCCTGAAGGATGGGGAAGAGATAACTTCTGAGTGGGATGGGGGGAGAGATGTTGAGGCGTGGGAGGTGCCAAGGCCCTGAGGCAGACAGGAGCTTGGTGATTTCCAGAACAGAGAAACCCAGCAGGACTGGAGCACAGATATCAGGGGAGAGGAGGAGGGGCTGGGTGGGGGCCAGACCACCACACACTGGGACGGATTTGTGTTTGTGGGTAAGAGAGAGAAGAATCCAGGGGCTTAAGGAGCATCCCCATGCATGTCAAGGCTCCATCCTGCTCTCCATCCTGCCATCCTTAGGATGTGGCTCTTGTTTTTATTCTCACAAGATGGCTGCTGGAGCTCCAGCCATCATGTCTACATTCCAGGCAGGAAGAAGGGGAAGGGCAAGATAAGAGGGACAAGCAGTCTATTTCTAAATAAAGTCCAATTCGTAGACATTGAGGGTTAGCACATGAACGTATCTTTTCAGAGAACACAATTCAACCCACTACAGCACGTGAAAGGACTAAAGCGCTGCTGGATGCTGGCTTTGCTAAGCTGGTCTGCTCATTCCCCCCCCCCTCCCCACAGAGCATAAAAAGACAGCCCAGGACTTAGGGAGGCAGGTTTATTTCCAAAATTTCAACCCGTTGCACGGCACTGATTCCTCTCCCCAGCCCAGTCTCCTTCTTCTCTTATTAAAGGGCAAAAGGAAGGGTTTGGGCTCCCAGCACATGCCTCAGTTTACCTCGGCAAACACTTGTTGAGCACTGAGGATGCAAGGGCCTTGAACCGTGGGCACAAAGGTGACTTTGCCTGTCCCTGCCTGTAGGGGAGAGGCAGACATTTAAACAACAGGCCGAAGAGTATCTAAACTTGGTTTTCTCTCTTCAGACAAAATTTTAGGCTAAACAGCTTTTATTTATTTATTTTTTAATCTTGTTTTGATGCCGCGACTCAGATTAATTTATGCCCTTTCAGAAACCACTTTCTTATTTGAACTGAGGCAGGGAAAGGGCGGGCTGTAGCCGTGGCTGTGGCAGGCGGTCCCGCTGAACCTACCCTGGCTTCAGAGCTGGGGTCCTGCCGATGGCCAGAGTTATCCAGGGCCCCTACATACTTTTGTTTTGAGGTGGAATCAGAACCGTGCACCTGCGGATCCCAGGAGGCAGGATGAAGACCATCCGGCTCTTCTGCTGGGCACCTTTGTGCACATCTGTCTGTATAAATTGGTGTACGTGGAGTTTTATTTCTTGGTGGGTGATTTTTTGTTGTTGTTGAGCATATTTATTTATTTATTTGTTTAGGTCAAGGTCGCAGTCCCCAGCAGAGACGGGTGGAGATATAAGAGAGAGAGACCAAAGTGGAGAAAACGAAGCATCGGTCTCCTGCGGGGGGTGGGGGGGGAGGCTGGAGCTCCAGGCGCTACTTTCCCGAGGGGAGCTGTGAGCCTGGCACAAGCGTGGCTCTTTGGTGCCCGCAGGCAGAGCTGGAGAGTGGGGCATCCTCCTCTGGACACCCTTGTGGGACCCCAGGGTTGATGGCTGTGGTAACAATGGGAGGCGGCTTCCTTGGCATGGGCACTTGCCCTCAGCCCAGGGACGGTGGCACCCTCAGGTGGCTTCTTGAGTAAAACCAGAAATCCAAGAAGGGTGGGCCCATGTGACTGTCACAAATAGTACACAAGCCACCCCTTGAGGACTCCCCAAAATATTGGGTGATGAGGGCCATTTACAAGGGGGTAGAAGTCCTCAGTGGGCAAGTAGGGGCAGAAAGTCAATATGAAGGTGACATCAAGCTGAGCACTGAAGGAGCAGGAAGGGGCCAGGGGAGAGGGCAGGGACGGTCACTGCAGGCAGGACGACCAGCATGTGCAGAGGCATGCGTGAGCGCTGGTGGCCCGAGACTATCAGGGGTCTGGTCCCGTGGCTGGGTGCACGAGGATGCACAGGGGGACAGGAGAAGTGAGGCTGGAGAGACGGTGGACTGGCTCGTGATGCCACCTCGCAGCCCAGGCTAAGAGCTTCGGGTTCTGTCTCCAGGATGGTGTCTGCGGGGAGCCCTGGATGGCTTGTGAACAGAGTGAGGGGGCCTCGCAAGTGTTTTGGTTTGGTTTGACTGCCATGCCGAGGATGGATGGAGGGGTGCGCAGTCTGGAGGCAGGAGGGGAGGAACGGAATACCCCCCGCCCCCCATTTCTTCCATGCATCTTCCCCCAGCCCACCCCAACCCCAGGTTCACACACACACACACAGAGTGTGTCACTCGTCAGAAGGGTAGGGTCTGCCTCCTGGCAGCCGAGGAGTGCAGAAACCCCTCGTCCCTGCTCATGCTGGGCCCAGGGCAAGGGCCAGCTGGGCAGCTGGTGGCTTGGCAGGGAGAACATGGTTCACTCTGCTGTGTGTGCAGCCACTGCCGCCGGGCAGCCTGATTCATGACCCACAGCGTCCAGGGCTCCTCCCAGGTCAGCAGCCCCATCTCTGTGGTGGTGGCTGCCAAGGGAACCTGCTGTCCTGCCTCCTTTCCTCGCGCGGCTGGTGCCCTTGGGTGGGCTCCAGGAACTGCCATGACATCGCCTCGACCCCTGGCTCTTCCACTCTTTCTGCCAGCTGTTTCCCCAGCCTCCTTTAAATCCTGAACCCACATGCTCCTCTGCAAGAGAGGCTTTACAGAACGAACCCCTAGTCTGCAGTGTTTTGGTTTATTCCTTATTTTGTCTCCACTGGGCACACACAGAGGCTCAAAAATATGTCTTAAAGAACTGTTCTTGCTTCTCTCCCTTTCTCAGCCCTCTGGTGACTGCGGCATGGCCTGTCTCATCTCTGCTGAGGGCATATTCTGTTCACATAAGTCCCACCTCCTCGATCAGACTAGCAACTCCCCAAGATCAAGAGTCAGCCTCCTCCTTTAGACGGGCACCTTCTAAGATCCAGTTTTTTCTTTTTCCTTAAATTGGATACTCCCCAAGAGCAGGGACCATGCCTCCCCCTTGGTCTGGGGGCTCCCTGATGACAAGGGTTCTGTTTGGGGCTGTCCTGTCTGTTTCTTCCTCACTTTCCAAGCCAAGCTCAGCCTTGGCTGTGCTCTGAAGGGACTCAGGGGCAGCAGGGTAAGCCTCCTGGCTTGTCTGGGAATGGCAGGGCTGAGCATCGGTATAACAGGCGTGGATTGGGCTGGAGCCAGACCTGTTGGGGCATGGCTAGGGGCCAGGTAGAGAGCTGTCTGGGGTCAAGGGGAGCCCAGGGGCTTCCAGGCCTAAACTAGCCCTCTGGGCCACAGGACCAGCACCCTGGGAAGATGGTGACTCCTTGTATTCAGAAGTCTGAGTGCAGAGGGGCAGAGGGTGGTTTCTGGCATGCCTGACTATTCATGCCTCCTGTGGGTTTTATCTTGGGTACCGGCAGGAGGATAATCACAGCTACTATGTGTCCCGTCTTTATGGTCCCAGCGAGCCCCGCAGCCGGCAGCTGTGGGTGGACGTGGCCAAGGCCAACGAGAGCCAAGTGAAGGTCCACAGGATCCTCTCCAACACCCACCGGCAGGCTTCGGTGAGTGCCCCTGCACCCAGCAGCACTGCCCTGGGCTGGGAGGCTGGGGGCCAGCCCACCCTGCTGTGATCTGGGATCTGGGAGGTACGTTCCAGGGGACCTGTGGGGTTCAGCCAGAGCAGGAGTACCCCACCCGTGGTTCTAGGGGCCTGCCCTGGCCATGACTGCCTCCCATGCTGTGCAGACAAGTGTGGGGCAGTGTGGAAGCCCAGCCTCTTGGCCTGCAGCTCTGCTGTGCTGACTCTCTCCTGTCCCCTGCAGAGAGTGGTCTTGTCCTTTGATTTCCCTTTCTATGGGCATCCTCTACGGCAGATCACCATAGCAACTGGAGGTAAGGCCATGTCAGTGGGGCTTGGGAGAGAGTTTGGAGATTTCAGCCTGAACTTGGGGGAGGGAGTGTTGGGGGGGGAGTTCCCTGGGGAGGCTGTCTCCAATAACAGGAGGGATCCATGTTGGGCTGTCTTGGGAACCCTATTCTCAAGAGAGAAGTCAGTGAATGTCAGGCCATCCCCCTTGTATCAGCTGACCTGCTGTGTGTGTGTGTGTGTGTGTGTGTGTGTGTGTGTGTCCATCTGGGCCAGCACAGGCCACTGCAGACAGCCCTGTATGCCTGTGTTTCTGAGTCTGTGAATGAATGGGAGACGGAGACCTCATACAGAGCCTGGGTTCCTGCGACCAGACTCCCCAATGATATGAGGAGCCCATCTTCAATTCCATGTCCCCTGTCCCCAGGGACGGGGAGAGGTGGGAGTCACCTCATCTTCTAGCCTCTTTGCCGTATGTCTGTGCCCACCTGAAGGGCAGGGAGAACTTTCTCTGCTCTGGGGCCCTTGTGTTTCATACATGCTAGACTCAGGGCCCACCAGATAGAGGTGGGGACAGAGGTGTGAGGCTTTCCCCCAGCTCCATCTGTATTACCCCTTCCTGTCCTCGGGGAAAGACCCCCAGAAGCAGTCCCTCTGGGCCATCCCTGATGACTCCTCTGCACCTCTCCCTACCCTAGGCTTCATCTTCACGGGGGACATGATCCATCGGATGCTCACAGCTACTCAGTACGTGGCCCCCCTGATGGCCAACTTCAACCCTGGCTACTCCGACAATTCCACAGTTGCTTACTTTGACAATGGTGAGACCAGATGTCAGAGTTTGTCTCCCAGCTCCAGGGATCCCTTGGTCCAGCCCCTTTAGAGGAGCCCAAGGCCCAGGGAGGGCCAGGGTCCCACAGTCCCACAGCCAGGCAGCCACCCCACCTTTCTGTGTGCAGCTTCCACATCTGTGTCATGGGGACAAAAATGCCTGCTGCCTAGCAGAATCTAACGAGATAAAATGAAAGTGCTTAGCTCTAAGTAGAGGTAAAATACACTTTAGGGGACTTTGTTGTTTCTCACTGTCACCAGAATGTCCCTTGAGCACCACACTACCCCAGAGAACAGACATTTCTCCTCTTTTTCATCTCAAAGGGCAGGATAAGCAAGAAGGAGGGGCGTGAGTGGGGTAAGAGATGATCAAGCAGTGTCCAGGGGCTGAAGCAGGACCTTCTGGCTTCTCTGCAGCTGGGAAGCCAGGCTGATGTTTCATTCAAAGGGAGCCAACCTGTGGCCAATCCACCCTGGCCACCGTTTCTGCTGGGCCCTGCTCCCTGCCCTACCTCCCTGTCCAGCCAGGTCTCTGCTTTTCCCCCAGGGACAGTCTTTGTTGTTCAGTGGGACCATGTCTACCTCCAAGGCCGGGAGGACAGGGGCAGCTTCACCTTCCAGGCAGCTCTGTATCGTGACGGCCGCATTGTCTTCAGCTACAAAGAGGTGAGAGGGCCTAGCTGCAGAGACAATTGGGTCTTGGAGCCTTTCTTTCGTTCAGCAAATATTAGTAGGGAACCCACAATGTGCCAGGCACAGGGCTCAGTGCTGGGTATGGAAGCTAATAAGATGGCTGTGGATAGGTCTGGCTGAGGAGATAGACAATAATTACAGGGACAAATGTAGAATCACCATTGTGACTAGTGCTGGTAACTAGAGGTGGCTGGTGCTAGCAGAACCTTTCACAGGGCTTTTCGCTTTGGTAGAGGTCAGGGGAGGCTTCACTGAGGAAAAATGTTGAAATCTGCAGGATAAATATCAGTTAAGGGAGCAAAGAGGAGAGTGGAATGTGTTCCAGGACAGAGAACAGCATGTGCAAAGGTCCTGTGGCAGGACAGAGCGTGGCTGGTAAAAGCATCTGGAAGAAGGCAGCACTGGCTGGAGGGGAGAGAGTGAGGGGCAGGATGGGGTGGGGGAACAACAAGACTTGCCTTTGAACAAGGTCATTGTGGCCTCGGAGTGGAGAACAGATTATTGGGGGCTCAGAGAGAATGCTGGGAGATGATTTAGGAGGGAGGTGATGGCCACTTGGAATAGGGAGAAGGAGAGAACTGGACAGATTTGAGAGCCACTTAGCAGGTTAATTAACAGTATTTGAAGATGTATTAGGTGAGGGAGGAAATGAAAGAAAAGGAGGGGCCGAGGGTGACTCCCAGGTCTCTGGCTTGCACGGAGATGCCACTCACCGAGACGGAGAGAACGTGCTTGGAGGTGGTGCGGTGAAGACTTGGAATGAGGGTGACACTTTGGGTTGGAGATGTCTTCGAGTCCTCCAGGAGGTGACGCTGAGCAGGCAGATGAGTCTGGAGAGCAGAGGGGACATCTGGGCTGGTCGAGAGTGTTTGTGGGTAGTTGGAGCCTCTTCTCCCCACTGCAGATCCCTATGTCGGTTCTGGAAATCAGCTCCTCCCAGCACCCTGTCAAAGCAGGTCTGTCAGACGCCTTCATGATTCTCAATCCATCCCCAGATGTGCCAGGTGAGTCCCCGGGGATCCAGCGGAGACCTCAGCTGGTAGGACTCAGCTGAGACTGAACCAACGCTGGCGGGGGCATGGCGGTGGCGGGGAGTAGCTGGCTGGCCAA
The DNA here is from genome assembly GCF_000696425.1 of Galeopterus variegatus. Classification (NCBI taxonomy): domain Eukaryota; kingdom Metazoa; phylum Chordata; class Mammalia; order Dermoptera; family Cynocephalidae; genus Galeopterus; species Galeopterus variegatus. Next base: position 471,820 of record NW_007727049.1, read on the forward strand.
GAGTTAGTGGGGACTGAGGAGGAGAGGAGGCAGGGTGAGTTCCAGCTCTTCTTTGTCACAGCAGAGGGATCATTTTCCCCAAAAAAATCTCCAGTGAGAGGCACTGCTCTGTTTGTTGAGGGGAAGGGGAGCCAGAGCCCTTCCGCTCAGCACCCGCTCCATTTAGAAAATTTCCAAAGACAACAAATTAGGGTGTCTGAGTCCTCTCAGAACACAACCACAATGGCCTCCCCACTCCAGATGATAAAAGGAGCATCACAGAGGTGTCAGGAGACAGGAATCCAGCCTTAGCCAGACGGTTAACTCTCCTTCAGCAAACCACATTGTCTCTCTAGTCTCAATTGCCTCATCTGTAAAATGGGGGAGTAGCTGAAGGGGTGCTTCATCCTCCTGGGTCCTCCTCCTGGTTAACTCTCCTTCAGCAAACCACATTGTCTCTCTAGTCCTAACTGCCTCATCTGTAAAATGGGGGAGTAGCTGAAGGGGTGCTTCATCCTCCTGGGTCCTCCTCCAGCTCTTTTTCTCCTGCTTCTGGCCCCCAGCCCATGCCCATGAGGGTCTTGGGTTCACAGTCCTGGGGAGGCTGCAGGTGTGCCATCTGCTGCTTCTAAACCCAGGGCTCAGGGACTTTTGAGCCTGATTTTTTTTTCCAGCCTGACTTTTTCTGCTGAGTTGTATGTGCAAAATTCCACCATGCAACCTGCAGGTCCAGGGAGAAACCCTGTCTGCTCTTTGCCATCCCACCTGAGCTTGATGGGGCCTGGAGAGGGGAAGAGGGGAAAGGAGAAGAGGTGGGAGAAGAAGGGGGGCATAGCTGAAGCCCATGGCACCCCTCTCATTCCTGCAGGGGAGACCAGGGGGTTACCAGCGGTGGCTCGGTCGTTGCTGGCTGGATGCAGGTGTCAGGGGCGTGTGGCTGAAACCCTCGGTCCCCCACTCCCTGGCTTGGTGTTATAGGTGTTCTTTGGTGATGTGAGGCCTTTGCTAGTTAATATCAAACTTTGTCTGTGGTCTGAGTATTTTTTTTTTCTTTCAGTTCTGTGTTGGATTATTTGCTGTTTCCACCACTTAAACTCTGCACTGGATGTGTGGCTGAAACCCTCGGTCCCCCACTCCCTGGCTTGGTGTTATAGGTGTTCTTTGGTGATGTGAGGCCTTCGCTAGTTAATATCAAACTTTGTCTGTGGTCTGAGTATTTTTTTTTTCTTTCACTTCTGTGTTGGATTATTTGCTGTTTCCACCACTTAAACTCTGCACTGGAACAAATTTGTTGTCCTTTGCTTACTTTTAAAATGAGGGAACTTCCTGTGGGGACCAGCACTTGAACCCTGTGGTTGAGCTAAATCACTGCTTTGCTGCTGATTCTCTGGGGAAGGCTTTTTTGCACCTCAGGTTTTAATTGTTGACCTCGTATGTACTTCCAGGTCTTGTAAGGTCTGGTACACCTGGATTGTGTGGAAACTCTGGACTGGGCCTGAGACTTTTCAGCAAAGTGCACCCTTTGCAGTTCCATATTCCTGACCAGTCTCCTCTGAGTGGTCCTGCACTGCTGTGGGGGCAGAGCTGTCCATGCTGTGCCCCAGTGTTCTCCTGGTGGCCCATCTCCCCTACCCCCTGCACTCCAAACACTTCCCATGGGATGGGCCATGCTCCGGTCCCTTGCGATGACTCACTGGCCTCTGAGTGGTTCCTTTTTCCAGTTTTTGTGGCTCCCTTGTGGGTCCATGGGAACCCTGTTAGTGGTCTTGCTGGCCTGGGAACCACCAAGGCCCTCTTCTCCCCTGCAGTCTCCATGCAACTCCATCTGCAGGGCACAGCAGCGACTTTTGCCAGCTCTTGCTCCGCGTGCTCACCAGGGCCAGCCTTGAAATGGCCAGGGCTCAAAATAGTGGGAGCGATCCTTTCTTTCTCCCATCGTGGCTTCTCCTGCCTTCGTGAACTCCGTAGGTCTCTGCTCCTCTTCCCCTCAGTTCTAGTGGCTCCAGCTTGATTGTCATTGCTTTTGAATAGTTGTAAATTGGTTGATTTGTGGGAGAGAGTGATGCTGGGGACTGTCTTTTCCGCAATCTTGGCCAGAGCCAGATTCTGGATATATTCTGCCTCAGGCCTCAGCACCCCAACCCGCCTTTAGGCACCTCAGTATTGGCCAGAAAGCCTGATGCATTCCTTTTAATGGCTGCATGATGGTCCGTTGCATGGATGTACCTTAATTTAACCTGTCTCCTGGGGATAGACTTTTCAGTTTTTTCTAGTCTTTTGCTATAAGGAATAATGCTGCAGGAGATACTTTTATGCCCCTTGTGAATATTTCTATGAGAAAAATTCTCAATAGTGGAGTCATTGGGCCAAAGGACAGGGGCATTTACGATTTTGACAGCTATGGCCAAAGCGAGCTCCATGGAGGTCCTAGCGCTTTACATTCCCTGTAGGTGGGCATGCCTGTCACCCGCTTTCCCACTTGCCATATGTCCCAGGGCAAGGGCTGGACTGCAGTGCTCTCATCTTCAAATGAGTAGCCACCAGCCCGTCAAGGGTTGTGGTGAGGATTAACAGATATGATGTGCGTGAAGCGCCAAGCACAGCGCCTGGCCCGGGCCATGGTGCCAGCGGAGGCCGGGTATTACCCGCCGAGCTCCTCTCACCCCAGTCCACACCTTCAGCTTGCCGAATGCGTGGCATGGTGGGGAGGGTCGACATTCAAGGGTCAAGGGGCTGGTCGATGGGGCCGGGTTCATTCCCAACAGGCCAGGAGCTCTTTCCCTCCTTCAGAAATTCACCAGCCCTTGCTTCCTCCACCTTCCTAGAGCCTCCCTTCTGTTCTCCCCTGCTCCCCAATGTCTGCCTGCTCCCAGCATTCCTGGCTGCACAGAGACCTGATCCCATCAGCACATTGTCTCTCCGTGAGACCAGCTCCCACACACCCTCCCCACACAACACCGTATAAAGCTGACGGAGGTGGCAGAGGGGAGGAAGTCAGCGTGTAGAGACATCTGATTTTCATATGCTTCTGGAAAGAGGTTTTGTGGTCAAGTTTTTGCTGCTTCTACTTGGGCCTAATTCAGTTCGCAGCATAACAAGGGTGGTCCCAGTCTGTGGTTCTAGGAGTAAATGGCTCTGGTGGGCTTGGGGGCAAAGCGCCCACTGCAAGCTGCAAATGATGAATCTCGCCTCCTTGGTTGCCCGTTGCTTTGGTTATGGCCTCGATCCGCCCATGGGTCAGTTGGCTGGTGGCCGTAGCCCAGGCCTGGCCTGCTGCAGAAGTGAGGAGACACCCTCTCTTCCTTTCCTCCCCTTCGCCCTTTCCGGGCCTCATGCCATCTGCCTCATCTCCTCCACAAAACCGCCTTTGATGCCGTGATTCATTGCCAGCCGCGCCACTGCCGCCCCCGTCAGGACCTTGTGCCCAGTGGCCCTAGACTTAGCTGTAAAGCCTCGGCACAGCGCTCGTCACACAGCAGGCACTTCATGCACATGAACTTCTCCCTCCTTCCCTTCCTCAGACATGCCTCGAACTTCCCGACTGCTCCTTGCATCTTTGTGCCTTTGGTATGTTGCTGCTACACTAGGAACCGTTTTCTAGCCAACAGGACTGTCTTCTGGTCTTTGCTGTATGTATATGGAGCAGTTTCGAACTTGCACACAGAAGTGACAACGGAAAACTTCCTTAAGCTCAAATTTGTGGCTTCCATTCCTCCATGCTGTGGGGCCCTGTGGACATCACATTATTGTTTAAGATCTAATTGCAACCCTAGATATGAGATCCAGACCTGATAGTCATCTAGTATACCTCATATGGTTGTGTCAGTTGTAAAATATCGAAGTTCTTTCATTCTTGTTGGTAAATAGCTGCTGGCTTGAGCCCCCTGAGTACCTCTCACCACCACTCCTGGCCTCTCCCCTGTCCCCCTGAACTCCCATGCTCTGTCAGTGGCACAGCAAAGACTCCAGGACATGGCTCGGTGGCACCAGCCAGCATCCGCTCTACGTGGTTGGTTAATGTACTGAGCCAGTTGTTAAATCGTCCTGGTATCACCCTGATTGCATTAGTTAGCTACTGCTGTATAACAAATCGCTCCAAAATTTAGCAGCTTAATACAACAAACATTATCTCAGAGTTTCTGTGGATCAGAAAGCAAAGTGTGATTTGGCTGGGTTCTCTGGTTCATAGGTTGCAATCAAAGTGCTCGCCAGGGTTACGTTTTCTCAATGATCGAGGAGTGAGGGGAGGGGGATCCACTTCCAGGAGTTCTCACAGGTCATCAAGGAGGCCCCCTTGGCCCCTTGCCTTGTGACCCTCCCCACAGGGCAGCTCACAGCCGGGCACTGGCTCCTATCAGAACATGCCGGCAAGACGGCAGCAGAGTAGAAGCAAGGTGGAGACCTGAGTCTTTTGTAACCTAATTTTAGAAGTGACATCCTGTCATTTCTGCTATATTCTACTGCTTCTAACCAGTAGAACATAGCAGAAATGACAGGATGTCACTGGGTCCAGCCCACACTCAGGGACGGGATTACACAAGGGCATGAGTACCAGGAGGCCAGTTCGGAGTGTGCCTGCCACCCTGATCATCATCCCGTTCCTCAGGCACTGAGCTTTACAGTATCTTACTGGATCTTCCCCCTATCGGTGTAGCGAAGTCTGTATATTTATCCCTTTCTAAATGAGGACACAGATGCTCAGAGAGGTGGAGCAACTTTCCCATGGTCACACAGCTATGAAAGGAAGAACTCAAATCCAGATCTTCTCAATTCAAATCCCAGAGTCTGCCACTGAGTCTCTCTGAATCCGACCCACCCCCATTCCACCCAGAGGAATGAATCCTTCCCTCCTCAGCTCACCCAGACACCCACAGCCCTATGTGCACACACCCCAGGCTGTTTCTTGGGAGAGTTCTTGGTGTTGGGGCTTTATTTCCTCCTCTCCCGGCGTCCTGTGGACATTACTGAAGCCGCTGGGGGCAGGGATGGTCTGTTTCATCTGTGTCTTCCTCCCAGGGCTCAGTGCGAAGCAGAGTCTCAGGAAATGTGTGTTGGACCAAGTTTTAGAATGGGGTGAGTGAGAGGAAGCCAGATCCCCGGGCGTATGTGCATCCGAGGCTCCTCTGTGACTCTGGAATGAAAGGCTATTTCAGAGCAAGCCAGGGAGTTGCTGGGGGTGCAGGGTGAAGAGGGGCGAGGGAGGAAGTGCAGCCCACCTGAAATAACAGAGGGAGGCCACGCCTGCTGTGGGAGGCCGGGAGGAGATGGCGAGGTCTCTGTGGCGGAAGCTGTTGGACACTGGGGGAGTTGCTGGGGGTGCAGGGTGAAGAGGGGCGAGGGAGGAAGTGCAGCCCACCTGAAATAACAGAGGGAGGCCATGCCTGCTGTGGGAGGCCGGGAGGAGATGGCGAGGTCTCTGTGGCGGAAGCTGTTGGACACTGTGACTCCAGGTGCCGTTGGTGGAGGTATTGAGTCCACCTGCCAGGAGAAAGCCGCTACCTGACCCCCAGACACTGCCCAGTGATTCTTCTGTTTCTTCTTGTCACTGCCAATTCTGACCATGTCATTCTCTGGCTCCTGGCTGCCTACAGGAGCAAGACAAATCCTCAGTGTGGCCCTCCAGGTCCTGCACAGCCGAGCACAGACAACCGCACAGGCTCATCTCCAAACCTTCCCTCCACCTGCCGCTCTCTTCCTGGACAGCTCTGGTCTGCGTATCCTGTGTTCCCCGCACATGCCACCAGCTGTCCACATCTTTGTGACACAGTTCCCTTGTACAAAATGCTCCCCACCCTGAGCTGGCTGGTTGCTCAGTTGGTTAGAGTGTGGTGTGATAGCACCAGGGTCAAGGATTCAAATCCCTATTCCGGTTAGTTGCTAAAAAAGAAAGAATATTTTAAAGCTGGCCGGTTTGCTCATTCAGTAGAATTCATGGTTTCCTCCTCCACCGCCTGGCACTTTGCTGATAGCTCTAACATAGAACTCATCACACTCCCTGCTCATCTGCCTCCTCCCCAGCTAGCTGTGAACTCCCTGGGAGCTCTGTGGCCCCAGCACTGACCCTAGTGCCTGCCGCAGGCCAGGCACTCAAAACATGAATAACAGCACGAGAACGTTGATCCCGTCTCTGGGGTTAGGGTACCACAGAAGGCAATGGGTGTAGCAGACACCTGACCTCTGCTCTGTGGTGGCCCTGAGTGAGAACAGGGGCCTGACACCACTTGCTTTCGGGAGTGTGTTGATCCCGTCTCTGGGGTTAGGGTACCACAGAAGGCAATGGGTGTAGCAGACACCTGTCCTCTGCTCTGTGGTGGCCCTGAGTGAGAACAGGGGCCTGACACCACTTGCTTTCGGGAGTGTTTTGGAAATTGCATTGCTTTTGTCAGAAGTTGTTAGCCTGGGAGACCAGGCATGGACTTTAGGAGGTCTGGAAAGTCCTCACATCGCATGTGGAATACTGAGGTGTGAGTGGAGCATATTCCCATTCATGTGTTTTTCAGGGATGGTACCCACAACCTTCATGGGGTTTTAAATGGGTCTCAATCTCTGTTTTCAGGAGTGATGGCTTTTATGTGGCTAAAAGGTCAGATTCCTCTGGGTCTGATATTCAATCCAGCAAGTAGGGGATTAGTGTGGATTAGGCTGAGCTACAAATCGCAATAAACACGAAATAACTGAGGCTTAAATGAAACAGAAGTTCAGGAAGAGCCCTCTGGTCTGCAGACCCCATTATCACCACGGATATTCCCATTGTCTAAGCCCACCTCGTCCATACAGGATGAGGGGGGCACTGTCCTTGTACCAGGCTTGGCTCCTCCTTGCCTGGGGCAGGGGCGAGGAGTGGGATTTGGCTGTCCACTATTCAGGAGTCCCTCAGCCACTGAATCCTATCTGGGAGAATCTCTTCTCCCCCAGGATCCAAACACTTTCCTCCCCACCTCTGCTGGGTGGGGATTTTGGGGGTGGGACGGGGAGAATTCTTCGCAGTCACACTCCTGGGGTTGAGGGAAGGAGATGCTGCAAACAGCCAGAGTTTTCTCGTGGTTAATTCCTCATATAAACTGTTAACACAGGCTTTGGAGCAGAGTCTGCCGAGCGTCTCTGATGAAAAGTCATGTGCGACCGGCAGCATCTGTTTGCAGAGGCACTCAAAACGTACAGGGCAGCTTATACTCTCTATCTGGCTGCAGGGACCACCAGAAGTCAGTATAATTTTCTCTATTCATTTGCTTAGGAAACTATTTCATGGACAGTATAAAAGCAGCTTTAGCATAGCCAGCGTCAAAACTGACAGAGATTCTGAATTAGTGGAACCAGTTAATGAGGCTTTTATTGTAAAGGGCTCCAAAGTGTAGACTGTTTTTTTGGCTGGCCCCAGAATGGCCTCAGATGGCCCTAACATTCTGGTCCTCCTCCTTTACCAGAACTTTCCTTTCTTTTCCGAGGCAGACTTGAGTCCAGATATGTGTCAGAGGGCTGTGCTGGGCCTTTGTGCCAGGCTGTGGGTGGGGGAGCTGGGAGGTCCTGGAAATGGCTGCAGAAAGATAAAGACCAGCCAGGTGAGGACATGAAGGGGAGAGGGGGGTGTAGTCACCAGATCTGACCGATTTTGTCTTCTTGCCTCTCTTGATAAAGGATCCTTTAAAGTGCTCTTTGCTGGAGATTTTTAATCCGTCTTGGGGCCATTCCGCCTTCCTTTTCCCTTCCTTCTTCTTTTTTTCCTACAACCCTTCTCCTTTAGTCTCGTCATTTTTTTGCCCCTTCTTTCTCTGCCCTTTTACTACTTTGCTTCAGTGCTAAAGAGGAATCCCCCTGCCTCCCCTCCTGGACTGAAAGCTCCTTAGGGTTCCCTGCTGGAGCTCGATTCATGATTATTGAACGAATAATCAAATGGGCAAAGGAATGAATGAATGAGTGAATGGACGAACGGATGAGACTTCTTCCCCACTCACCATCTTACCTTTCGTAAACCATAACCACCCATTCCGGGGGAAGTTTGTGGCCACACTCTTGTTTCCTGAGTTCTGACCAAACCAACACTCTCCCACTGGTATCTGGCATTGAAACAAAGCAGGACTTGTAAAATCTCCTCTGAACCGACATCTCTTGATTGGGCAGCAGGGTTTTCTAAGTCTGGACCTTAGTATTTCCAAATTTTTAACGATGAGAAGCAGAGATAAAACAGAACTTCTCAAACTGCCAGAAATGTGGTTTGGGGGCAGTCTTCCGGAAGGATCTGTTGATCATGCAGATGGACGTCATAGTCCCTGGGCGAGCCCCAGATGTTGGTGAAATAATCCAAAAGCTCAGGCGGGGTTATTAAGGATTCTGTTTATTAAAAAAAGGAAAATATTACCAAAGCCATACACTCAAACAAGGACAAGTTGGCAGTGGAAGGGAGCAAATATTTTCAATTAGAGATATGTTTCCACACTCCCACCTGCATCCCCCTTCCTGCCGCTGCTCAGTTCCTGCCCCCCCCCCACCCTGGGGGGTTTCCATTGCATGGAATGACATTCTGTGGTCTCAAGTGTTTCAGGGGCTGAGGTGTCCACCATCACCCAGAAGTGTGATGTGCTGGGAAGAGGGCATGCTTCGGTGCCAGACCAACTGGGGTTCAATCCTGGGTTAAGTAGGAGGCAACGATTCCAAGATGGAAGATAAAGAAGTGATAGGAATAGAGCTGAGACATTCTGTTAAGCAGTGGACACTCCCCTCACTTCTTCATAGAGGAGGGAGAGTTGGGGAATGGGGCACCCAGGAGTTGCCCAGGACGCCCTCTATACTATGCATGCCCCTACCACGCTCTGCTGCCACCTTAGGAAACTTTCCTCCAGCACCTTCAGCTGAGTGAGAAACTTATATCCCCACCTACTCTGGGCTTCTTGTGACAAAAACCCAATTCAAACTAGCTTGAACAGAAAAGGGGATGCACTGGGGGATACCAAAGTAGCCCAGAGAACCAAAGGAAGAGCTGAACAGCTGGGAAGACGGGGACCAGGGTGGGTCCTGCATCTCCAGGGCTTGGAACACCACCAGTACTTCCTATTTCTCTCCATGAGGTGGCTTCATTCTCTGGCTTCCCCCAGGAGACAGGATGATGCTTTCATCTTCTCAGCATCATTGCCAGAGAGCAAAAGGCCTCTTGATAACAGTTGAAAAGTCCCAGGGAAGGTCTCTGATTGGTTCAGCTCCCATCTCATGCCCCACCCTGGACCAATCACTGTGTGACCAGAGAGGCAGGATCATGGAGAAAGATGGTGGCTCCCATACAGTCCACATGTAGGAATGGGACCTCTTGATAACAGTTGAAAAGTCCCAGGGAAGGTCTCTGATTGGTTCAGCTCCCATCTCATGCCCCACCCTGGACCAATCACTGTGTGGCCAGAGAGGCAGGATCATGGAGAAAGATGGTGGCTCCCATACAGTCCACATGTAGGAATGGGCTGAGCACATTTGCCCCAAACGGAATGCTGTTTCCAGAAGGAGGAAGAGGTATTGGGCAGACCACGTACTAAGTCTCCCAGTGGGGAAACTCATCTGCAAAGCTCGGTGGCTGGCTGCCTGCCTTTCAGAGCTGAAGGAAACCAAGCCCACATCATGGTTCTTGGGTAGGCACAATGGCATACAGGGAAATATCAGAGCATCTCAGATTGACAGTTAGGAAATTTTTTTCATCTATGATTCCAGCTTTTCCTCCCAAGGGTGTTGTGGCAGGTGTTTCTGTCTTTCCACTTCACAGACAAGAAACTGAGGCCCAAATGACTTGCCTAAGGTTATCCAGCAAGTCAAGAACAGAACTTGGGTCTCCTGATTCTGAGGTCCTGTAGGAAGTTTCTGCAGGGACCGAGGTAGGACTTAAGCTGGCTTCAGGCCCTGAATCTAGGCCTCCATCCAGGAGGGAAGAAGTGGGACACTGTCAGCAACATGCAAAGGCAGCCTGTCCATCTGCAGACGTTTGCAGAGTGCTCCCTGTGGGTCAGGCTCAGGAGCAGGTGCCCTCAGGAGCAAGTGTCCACAGTCTAATGCATGATGACCCCGTATGTGGTGGGCACTTGGCCTGAGTGTGGGAGAGGAGGGAACTGAGCAAGGGGGGATGCTCAGAGGAAGCAGCCTTTGAACTGGATCTGGAAGGGTGAGCTAGACAAGGAGAAAAGGGGTGGAGGAACATTATGGGTCAAGGTCACAGCAGCTGTGAAGGCGGAGGGGAAGCATGGGATCCCTATGTCCCCACCCCAGGAGCAGCCAGGCCTCTGCATTAGTAGTTTAACATGCTGATAACACAGGGCTGTCCTCTCAAGGTCAACCCCTGTCCTTCTGTCTCCCAGCAGCTTCAACACCATTATCCAATGTTGATGGGTTGAGTTCCTGCCCTCAGTAGCTGCATAATAACCCTGTCAAGCTCCAGGTACAGGTGTCAAAGACCTCTGGCCATGACATGCTCCCAATGACAGGCTCTGCTTCTGTTTCAGAATCTCGGCGAAGGACTATCTTCGAATACCACCGTGTGGAGCTGGACCCCAGCAAGGTCACCAGCAAGTCGGCTGTGGAGTTTACCCCATTGCCAAGTGAGTAGGAGCTGTTCCCACTGATGGGGGCATTCTGCCACCCTGGAAAGAGCTCTGGAGTCAAACGAACTGGGTTCAGGCCCCAGGCCCACCACTGACCCCTGTGGGGCACAGCTACCTAACTTTTCTGGGCCTCCATCTCTCATTTGTAACATGGGCTTAGTGCCGTCTCCCTCCCAGAGCTATGGTAAGGGTTAGGAACACAGAGGTAGAGCTGAACACGTAAGTGGCAGCTCTGACACTGACTGGTCCACCCCAGGCCTGGGCGTGGTTTGTGCTTGATATCTGACAGCTATTGCTATTAATACGTCATTGAAACCCAGGGAAGATGCACCTCTGAGAATGCTTAGACTGGGCCACCTGGAAAAGGTAATTCAGGAGCTGAATTGGTCCTTAGTTTGTCATTGTATTTTCCTTGGAGGAGGTGACACTGGAGGCCACAGGGAGCAGGCAATAAAAGGGTTTAGCGAGCAGTCCTTCGAGAACCATGGGTCTCTGGCCCCTGCCCCTACACCCCACTCACCTACAGGGGAAGGCACACCATAGCTGAGGCCCCCTGCTGCTGAGGACCCCACGGGATCGGGGTTGGATGCTTTCTGAGATGTGGTCAGAACAGCAAGGAAGAGAGAGGAAGGGAGGACAGCACTTCTATTCTTGCTTTTATTTTTTATTTTTTGGCAGCCGAAGAGTACAGGGATCAAACCCTGGACCTAGTGCTTTTAGCACCATGCTCTAACAAACTGAGCTAACCAGCCAGCCCCCCCCCCTTCTTGTGTTTTTAAGGGGGTTTTCATTTCCTCTCCCATGTCACGATATCTCCCAGCATCCTTCTGAAGCCACAGCCTTCTCCCTGCCTTTTGTGGCATTTCTTACCTCTCTCCCACACCCCCTTTCCTCTTCCCTGGAGGTTCTGGGAGCAGGGGGTTGGAGAAGAAGAGGAGGAAGAGGAAGGATCTTTTCAAATGCCAGGCCATGTCTCGGCCAAGGCTCAGCGGGTTATCTTCCCCTGGAAAAGAGGAAGGACCCAGACACCAGGGGGTCACAGGGTTAGGACACCTTGTAGGTGACAGTCCCACCCCCAACCCAATTGCCCTCCCTCAAGCAGGAGGCCCAGAGTCTGAGAAACAGGGGTTCTCAAGCAAGCCGCAAGTCCTAGGACTTGAATAAAACTCCATTTAGGAGCAAGGACATCCAAAGGCAGGGCTAAATGCCTAGACAGAAGCAGCGAAACATCCTGGGAACGCGTTTCTGGGACACTGTACATTTAAGCCACTTCCTTCCCCTCCAGTGAATTTTCTGAGCATTTAATAGCATGCAGGACATCTGAAATGCAGATGAGAAGGAAAGATCAGGAGGTGTTATGAAAACCCCATGAGGCTCCCAGGGTTTTTTCTCACGGTCAGTTTGACTGGAGCCTTTTAAGAGGCCTTCAGAGTCACTGGGAATGGCAAGACCAGGGCTCCCCATGGGTGCCCGTGTGGGTGCACCTGCTGAGAGAGCAGCAGTGCTGTCAAGACTTTAATTTGAGCCTCTGTGGGGCAGTTAGCTTTGTCCTAAGAAAACTCTCTGCACGCCCTGGCTTCTCCCTTACCTTTTGGCATGGAGGCATCTTATCCAAGATACTTCCAAAGGTGTGGGGGTGGCTTATCTCCAAGCCACCACACTCTGTGACTAGTCTCTCCTGGTCCCTCTTCTTGGAGAGATCCATGAAAAGGTGGCCTGGCAGAGGGGTGGGACCTGGGACGGGAGGAACCCACAGTGGGACCTCAAGGCTAACAGCTTAGGCTCTAGGCTCAAGCAGACTTTGGTTCCAACCCAGACCTCCCACTCTTAGCTCCGTGACTCTCTCCAGGCCTCAGTTCCCTCCTCTGTAAAATGGGGGTAGCAAGAGCATCTATACATCAATTCAATATACCATGTGCCCAGCACTGTTTAGACCTCCTGAATACGCCAGGGGACAAGACAGTCAGAGAACACTCATCCTCCTGCTCAGGGCAGCCCTGCTTGCTTCCTGCCATGGTGTTCCATGTGTAATGCCATGCTAGACAAAAGGATGTGGTGCCACCACTGCCGGCCCCTTCCACAGAAGGACTGAAGGTGCCGCACTGTGCCCATGAGAGCCTCTCTCCTACTCACCGAGGGCTGGTACCCAGCTGTCCTCTTGCTGGGGCTCCATGTAATGCAAACTGGTTCACTAGTTAATGGATCATGGTATTGTCCCATGAAAACATAAGAAGAAATACGTGTAATGTTTATCAAACGAGTGGTCATTTTTCTGTAGTTGGTCGTCACTTCTTGCTGCTATCAACATGTCCTGTTCAGCCGTTTGTAGGATGAGCTCTTATTTTGCACATTTATTCTGGGTGAGCACTGGTCTTTCTTTGCAATAAAATGCATGGACTTTGTGACAGCTACTTGACACTCAGAGGTCATCTGGTTCATGTAAGAGGGTAGCATTCGGTTGCAAATGAACAACTCTTAAAATCCAGCTCTCATCCTTCCTGCTCCTCTGGGGCTCTCTGCTGCTCTTCCTGGCCAGAGCCGGGGGGGGGTCCACAGACTCTCCAGCAACTGCTTCTACTATTTTCTCTGCTCCCTGACTGTCCTGCCAGGCTGGGCCCAGCTGTCGCTCCCTCCTATTCCTGCCACTTCCCACCTCTGCACTCTGCAGCCTCTGCATGAGGGCCCTCCTGCCTGGACTCGTCCCACAGGAGAGCTGCTGGCTCGCTCCCTCCCTTCTCTCAGTCTCTGCCCAGATGTCCTCTCCTCAGAGAGGCCTTCCTCAACCTCCCTGAGAAGGACCCATCCCCCACACTCATTCTGCCTCCCTGTCCTGTTCTATTTTTTTTTCCAGCCCTTCTCTCCCCAAGAAACCCTAGTGTAGATGTATTTGTCTGTTTGTCGGCTGTCTCCTCCCCGAGACTGCAGGCTCCCTGCGGGCAGCACTTCTCTCCTTTCCCCATCACCTCTGCGTCTCCAGAACCCGGGACAGTGCCTGGCCTCTGGTAGACACTTAATAAATATTTGTTGAATGAACGAGTGCTTCACAAGTTATTGAGGGGAATGAATTAGTCAATGGTCAATAACAAGAAGTAGCATTTAAAGTGAATGAATGAATGAACGAATGCTTCACAAGTTATTGAGGGGAATGAATTAGTCAATGGTCAATAACAAGAAGTAGCATTTACTGGGCGCTCCGCATGCGGCCGGCGGCACTGATAGAAACGCTCTCCAGGTATGATCTCACGCTATCCTCACGGCCAGTCTGCCAGCAGACCGCCTCGTGTCCCTGTTTACAAATGAGGTAACTATGCACCAAGAGGTTAAATGACTTGCCAGTAGAGACTTCAGCCTGGAACAGCAGAGACGAGGGCACACTGGCGTGCGGAGCTCCCGTCCCGCAGAGAGCCAGGAGCAAGGACTGCACGTGCCTGGTCAATCCCAGGAGCAGGCAGGGCGGCCCCTCCCCCAGGACCGAACGTCAGGAGGGGGCCCTGGGTGGGGGGCAAACCAGAGCATCTTTTTTTATTAATGCGTTTTGTTGTGTATAACTAAGGTATACAACACGATGTTATGGGTACATACAGAGAGTGATAAGGTTACTGCGATGAAGCAAATTAACACACCCATCATCTCACAGTTACCCATTTTGTTTTGTTTTTGTGGCAAAAGCAGCTAAAATCTACTCATGGAGCATGAATCCCAAATACGGTGCAATTTTATTATGTATAGTCCTCACGTTGTACATTAGATCTCTAGACCTGTTCTTTCTACAGATCTGCTGCTTTGTATTCTCTGACCTTTAAAAAAATCCCTTTTGGGGCCGGCCCGTGGCTCACTCGGGAGAGTGCGGTGCTGACAACACCAAGGCCACGGGTTAAGATCCCCTTACCGGTCATCTTTAAAAAAAAAAAACAAAACAAAACAAAAC
>NW_007727049.1:486910-488757 GCF_000696425.1 Galeopterus variegatus
AAAACAAAACAAAACAAAAAAAATCCCTCTTAACCCCATGATTGTAGGAATTATAACTTCCTGACTGGGTGAGATCGCTTTGTACACACTTACAGCACCCTGTAATTTTCCTTCATAGACCTCGCAACACTTATAATTCTGTAGTTATTTTTGTTTGGTTATTTGTTTAGAGTCTGTCTCCCCATATCACCGTAAGTCCCAAGAAGGCAGGGTCCAGGTCTGCGGAAGCCCAGCACCAACTCAGGGCCTGACCCCCTGGTGATGGAAGGGAGGGAGGGAGGAAGGAAGGAAGGAAGGAAGTTAGGAATCAGGGCTGGACTCAAGTGAGGGTGGCACGGATGACCTCAAGGGTCCCCATTAATTCAGACGCTCCATTGTCTGTAAGGACCCAGAATTCAGGGATGGCACTCTCTGGAGCCTGTGGAGAGTCCCTGGTGCTGAGTGGCCTCTGCCTTCTGTCTTGCAGCCTGCCTGCAGCATCGGAGCTGCGACGCTTGCATGTCCTCGGACCTGACCTTCAACTGCAGCTGGTGCCATGTCCTCCAGAGGTTTGTGCACAGGGTCACCCACTGATTCCCATAGGCAGACCATGGAGGAGGGGTAGGGGGACAGCCCTGCTCCCAGCCTCAGGCTTCATTGCCCACAGTCTGCCAACATGAGGATCTCTCTGGCCAGTGCTACTCTGATCTGTAGGATAAGAATGTCACAGAAGTGAGTTTCTCCTTGAGGCTTGTGATTGATCAAGGTGACTGTGTGGCAGGATGGCCTGTGGTGACGTTAGGCTTCTGGAAAGTCGCTCAGGGATTCCAACTGCTGCACTCCCTCCTCACTGCCAGGAAGGGTTGGTTCATCCCAGAACAGGGCTCCTCAAAGAGTGGCCCACAGTTGTGGGCATCCCAGACCTAGGCTTCTGTTAAACATGCAGATTCCTGGGCCCCTCCCCAGACTCTTTGCAGCAGGATCCCCGGGAGAGAGCCCAGGAACCTGCATTTTAACAGAGGCCTCATCTGCAAACCAGTGTGAGAACTGCCAGCTCAGAGGCAGGGTATGATCCAAAGACTGACTGCCATTGCATGAGAGCCCTGTGACCCCAAAACACCGCCTCGAGATCTTTCTTGGGCTGCAACAGGGTTTCCTGAAAACCAGAGGTGTGGAGGTTGCAGGCATCCGTGGAAAGTTGGATGCTATGAAGTTGTTTGCTTGGTTTTGGAAACTCAGAAAATTCTGGGTGAGATTCAGTTTCAGGGATAAAGTTCTTAAATCCAACTCATCTTCCACTCCTTGTTCTGAAATCATTTCCTCACAGATTAGACTCAGAACTCGAGCTCTGTTCTCTGTCCAAGATAAATAAATGGCAGGAGGAAAAAGAAAAGGATTTCTTAGGGACTAGGGGTCTCATGGGAATGGGAAGCCCTAAACTCCACAAGCCTTTAAGGCAATCTTGAAAACTGCAAAATTACAGTCTCTGAGTTCCCATGCAGCTGTTGTGTATCTGTCAGCGTTTCCTTTGCTTCTTTCCAATATCCCAGTGCAGAAATAGAAGCTCTCGTCCTGCAGGCAGCCTGCCTAGCACACAGGATACGACTCTGGGCTGGGAGGAGAGGGGGGTGGGTGCTCACCAGGCCTCCCAGGTGTTCTTCCCACCAGCTGTGCTTTTATTCACTCTCTTGGGGCCTCAGTTTATTTACCCTGTAGAATGGGCTGAGGTTATGTGATTTGAGGAGAGGTGGGTGAGAAACACATCATTATTTAAACTCCTCAAATACTAAGTAGTATCTAGGGTCCTTCGCATGAAAGTCACAGAGCCTCAGAGAGAATATGTACAGAAGACCCCAGGTTGGTTCTTC
>NW_007727049.1:489295-490315 GCF_000696425.1 Galeopterus variegatus
TCGCATGAAAGTCACAGAGCCTCAGAGAGAATATGTACAGAAGACCCCAGGTTGGTTCTTCATGGAGTGGAGCTTTGCATGGTAGTCTGCAGACTGTGAGGCTCTCAGAATCATCTGGATGGCTTGTTAAAAATTAGGATTTCCAGGGCCGGCCCCTGGCTCACTTGGGAGAGTGTGGTGCTGACAACACCATATCAAGGGTTAAGATCCCCTTACTGGTCATCTTTTTTTAAAAAAAATGAGGATTTCTGGGCCCCACCCAACCCATCGAATATGATCCTCTGGGACCAGGATCCCAGGAATCTGATTTTTGAAGTGGCCTGTCTTCTGCACTTTCAAATTTGAGATCCATTGTCTCAGCAATGGGGCAATCATCGAGAGGACCTCAGAGGAGCCCTGGGATCTTGGGGCTGGCTGCCACTGCATGACTCAGCATCCAAAACAGCTGAGCCATGGGAACTGCAAAATGGGTCAGATGAAAGCAAACCCCCATTTAATACTTTTAAGGCCCAAACTCAGAGCGCATGACAGTTTAATGAGGGTTGGGCCCGTGGTAACATTACAAGGTTGGTCAGGCTGGGGGAAGGGCAGAGCCTCTGGTTGTAGACTCTGCCCTTGCTGTGGTTGTGTCAGCTACGGCACAGAGAACTCCATCAGAGGGTGCAAGGCTAATGTGGGCTGGAAACCTTTCTGTCCCCAGACGCCCCATGGTCCTGGGCTTACTCCAGCGTCCGCCCCTCCCTGCCGGCTCTCTGGAGCCTCAACTGCAACTGAGAGCTGACCTCAGGTCCCTAAAAAGCCAGAGGGCAGGGCTGGTGCAGTGGGGCCGGCCACCTAGTCTCTCCCACCAACAGCTGCTTTCAATCACCACGTGGCTCTCTGCTCCCCTCCCGTCATCCGCTCTGCCCTCTGCAGCCTCCCTGGGCCTCCCCTCCCTGCTCTGGGGCCGGATCTGATGTAGACAATTTCACTTACCATGTCAGATGCCTTCCCTTCGTGCTACATAACCCCCCACCCCTC
>NW_007727050.1:0-509 GCF_000696425.1 Galeopterus variegatus
AGGATCCCACAGCACACAGTTCCTCCTTGTATCCCCCCAGCACAGGCCGACCCGGGCACCCACCAGCAGTCAGCTCTCCGACAGGTTCAAGCGAGCTTGAGAGCGCTCCGTCCTCACCTCTCCCAACCAGAAATCAGTTTTGGGTTCTTCCGAACTGATGGCCACAGAGATGGTATCTGCCTCCCAGAAACAGGAAGTTTACCTGGGGCTGAAGCCCAGGGTGTGGTGGAGTGACAATGTGGGCGGGCTCCTCCTCCCTGCCCTCCTGATGCTGGCCGGGGGCTCCCCCTGCCACCAGCCCCGCCAGAGATCTGCAGGGGAAGTGGGATTATAGGCCGGTCCGCAGGCCCTGGGGGGCCCCATGCCGAGGCACGCAAGTAGCTCGGCTCAGTGAGGCGCCGCGCCAAGCAAAGAGGGCAGGCCTGGCTGATCCGAGCCGGCCAGCTTTGCCCCCACCCGAGAAAATGGAGGCAGCGCTAGTGCCGGTGCCTAGCCTGGTGTGGTAGGCG
>NW_007727050.1:2175-13864 GCF_000696425.1 Galeopterus variegatus
TATGGGGACATGAACCCTTGACCTTGGTGCTTGGTGTTATCAGCACTGTGCTCTGAGTGGGCTAACCAGAAAACCTAAAGTAGCTGTTTTGAATCTTTGTCACGTAAGGTCAACATCTGAGTTTCTTCACGGACACTTACTGACTGCGTCTTTTACTATATATAGGCCATACTTTCTTGTTCCTTTGCATACTTTCTTTTTTTTTTTAAACCTGTACATTTTAAATAATATAATGTGGAAACTCTGTAAATCAGATTCCTCCCTCCGCTGGACTTGTTGCTGTTTGTTGTTCTTTATGTTTGACTAATTAATTTCCTGATTTAATTCTGTAAAGTCGGTATTCTTTGTGGTGTGTGGGTATTAAACTCTGTTCCTTATTAGCTTAGTGGCCAGCTAATTATTAGACTAAGATTTTCTTAAATCCCTGGAACCAGTAAATCTCCCAGCTTTTGCCAACGGGCTCTGTGTGTGTATTGGGGCACACCTTTAACGTTCAGGCAGGCAGTTTATGATTCTGCGTTCACTTTCTTTTGCACCAGGTCTCAAAGTCAAACAGAGGTGAGAACTTAGGGCCTTTACAGGTCTTTCCTCTGCATCTGCAAAGCCCCAGGCATGTGCACAGCCCTATGCATGCACATGGCCTTCTAGATTCCCAGAAATATGTAACAGCATTTTGAAGACTCTGATGAACATCTCATTCTTTAGCTTTTCTTTTTAAATATTTTGGTCAGGTTCTTGTTTGCTTCAACTGTTATCATTGCCTCAGGCAGCTGCAATATTAAATGATTGCCACTGATTGTTTTAGACAAACCACCTACCTTCTGTCTTCCCCTCTCAGCAATAGGCTGTTCACACTGGGTGAGGTCTAAGTCAGATTATCTAAAGGCAAGCCCTGGAGGTTTTCAGGGAATTGCCAGACAGGTCAAATAATGACAGTCCTCATGGTGTTTTGGGGAACTCCAAACCTGTTCTCTTCCCTCCAGTAACTAATAGGTCACGCCTGGTTTTCATTGTGTTTGCAAGAATGTTAGTTTTCAAGTCTACAGTCATGGTGGTATGATGGGTATGGGAGGAGGTCAAGTTAAAATGTCACATAGCTGTTCTTACCAGAATTCAGCATATTCCTTGGATTATCTCAAGCCTTTGGTAATTCCCAGAGTTCTGAAAAAGTCAATTCTGGCAATTTGTGTCAGTGCTTTTATGATGGAGTAGCTTTTGCTCACATTGCTTTTATGGTGGAGTGGCTTTTCAGAGGTCCTTACTCCACCATTCCTCATGATGTCACTCCAATTTAACAGATTTTGAAGGAGAGTTAATCCAAAAAAGTTTTCTCCTGTAGAATTGTCCTCAAAATAAATAAATAAAAATGGAAGACAAACATACAAGCATACAAGGACTGGGAATACAGCACCAATAAGCCTGTATTGTTAACTATCCCATAAAGAAATCTTGCCCACCGAGAACTGAGTTAAAAATTTGGTTAATTCAATCAGTTATAGCGTGGGTTGTAATACTCAGGTCAAATGTTCGGATCCTCGTACCAGCCAGCTGCGCCCCCTCCCCCCCACCCCCCGCCAAAATATATAAATATGTTTTATTCCATATATATATATGAATTTGGGTACTGACTGGAAAGGGGCCAAGAGGGACCTTTTAAGGGACATGAGAATAATATAAATATTGATTTGAGCATGTGTGCATTTGTCAGAACTCATTGAACTGTACACTTAAGAGTTTACCGTTTATAAAATATGTCTTAATTAAAAACAAAAATACAAAGCTTAGGAAAGACTGAGAGACTGTATTGTCAATCTTGAATCCATTTAAATTTAGAGCTGTGAGTAAACAACTATGGGAATTTATAAATCTAGAACAGAATGTGAATGTTGACTATGTAAAAATATCTTCAACATCAGGAGGTGGGGGTAAAGGGTTGGGATGGAAATGGGGGAAATAGAGTATGTGTCATAGTTATCTATGGAGGCATAAAAACTTACCTCAGAACTTAGCATCTTGAAACAAACTTTTATTATTTCACTCAGTTTCTATGGGTCCAGGATCAATTTAAATAGGTTGTTTTGATTCAGGTGTCTTATGAGGCTGAAGTCATCTGGAAGCCTAAATGAAGTTGGAGCATCCTCTTCCTAGATGGCGTACTTGCTTGGCGGTTAGCAGAATACATCAGTTCTTTGACAAATAGATCTCTGCATAGGGCTGCTTGAGTGTTCTCACACATGGCAGCTGAATTCCACCACAATGAACTCTCCAAGAGAGAGAGAGACCTGGCCTCAGAAATCACAGACCATTATTTCTGCCATATCCATTGGTTGTACAGACCAACCTTGATGCAGTGTTGGAGGGGATTGAACGGGGAGGAGTACCAGAAAGATCATTAGGGGTCATCTTGGAGGCTGGCTACCACAGTCTGGTAATTTCCTCACCTTTTAAAGCCAGAAACCATTAGATATTGCCGACAAATTAATAGAAAATGCATTCTAATTATACAATGTTTTTGTATAAGTCTTTTTCCTTGCTTTAGTGGACTCTTAGCAACCTTACTTTTCCTATAGAAGCATTTACTAAACTTCAGTAGATGTTTCATTTTCACTCTAGTTTTTTTTTTTATTTTATTTTTTGAGTTAAGATGAAACTAAACTTAATTTTTTAACACTTTAAAAAATTCTGTCTATAGTGTGATCCCATTTTAGTAATTATTTCTCCCTATTCTGTGTCTATATATGCATGGAGTGATCTTGGAATGAATGCAGTTATTTCTAAGTGGTGATAATTTGGGTGTGTGTGTGTTTTATTAGCTTTCCTGTTAATTCTTCTTTCCTCTGAATTGCTTAGAATTCTTTTAAATGATGAACATGTTTTATGTTTACAAAAAGAGAGCCAGACTTTATTTTTTAAAGTTGCATAATATTCAGTAGTGGTGACAATGTAGGAAACATTTTCATTACTATTGGTTAGAATATAAAATTGAGCACAGCCTTCTTTAGGGGACAATTTGGTGACATCACAGCCTAAAAGGCTGCTCATGTCCTACAAATTAAAAATCCCATTCTTATGAATCAGCTCTAAAGTAGTATTTATTCATGTGCACAAAGATATACATAGTGTCATTGCATTATCATTTATAAGAGTAAGACATTAGTAACTCCTGAAATATCCAATAATAGATAAGTGTTTAATGAATTATAGTATAGAATGCCATGTAGTCATTAGAATGAGGAAGATTTATAATATACTACACTAGAAAATTCCAAGACATTATGTGAGAAAATTAAGTTATTTATTATGTACAAAATAAGCCCAAAAGTGTGTTAAAAAAAAAAAACTGTATATGCACATATGTTTATGTATTAAATGCATGGGAACAGTGGACGGATTAAAACATAATAAACAAGGTTACCTCTAGGATAGGGAATAAAGAAAGGGCGGGAATGGAGGAAGGACTTTTTTTTCTTTGCATGTTTGTGAATTATCTGAATTTTTATGGAGAATCCATGCATGTGTTTTAACTTAAAAATTTTAAACATAACTGGTTGCACTGTGGAAGGTGAATTGTAGAGATGATATAGCAGTTCTCAAGTAGAAAATTGCTTGAAGAAGGATGTTTCAGTTTTTTAAGTGTGAAATGATCTTCTAATTAAAAAGGAGCTAATCATGAGGATTTTGTACTTCATGGATCTTAAATGGCTTGTTGTTTTTCATCAAAGTTATTACAGTTGTCCAGGCAAAAGAGGCTGAGATTCCAAACTGCAGGAATGAGGATTGGAGAGAACATGAAGAGAATTTTAGGAAGAGAAAGTGGTTGGGTTTATTAAGCATGTGAGAGCTGGGGGGATGGAAGATAAAACTGAGATGGGGACACAGGAAGAGCAGATTTGAGGATGAGGATAATGAATTAAGTTTACTGTGTTGAAGATCTATGAAGTTTTCATTAAAGCCATCTAGCAGATGGTTTGAAAGCGCAGTCTGGTGCTCTGGAAGTCTTGGGCATTTAGAGGACATTTTAAATCATGATTGTTGATAACTGAGAAGACCAAAGGGAGGAATCTATAGAGTGAGAGAAGATGCTTAAAGATGGAACCCTGGGGACCACTGACGTGGAAGGAGCCAGCAAAGCAGCCCGAAGCCAACAAAAAAGATGCATTGGAAGAGTTGTATCCAGCATTGCAAGGATATAGGTGATGTGAGTGGTCAGTAGTGTCACATGCCACAGGAAGTGGAAGGAAGATGAATCATTTCAATTTGTAGTTGGGGACTTTGACGAGAATGGATTATTGTGGAGAGCCCTCTAGTGGAAGGGAGCTGAAGCTCAGAAAATGATGCAATGAGGCTGGCATAGAGTCTTTTTCTTCCTTAGAATGCAATGTGATTACTTTCCTATTGGAAAGAAATTAATCGGGGATTAGTTTTAGTTTCAATGTATGTAGGTTATATACAAATTTTTCTTCTACCTGTAAAAGGTAGAAAGAGGAGGTTTTGAGAAGCTAAAACCTTGGACAATGCCATTTTTTTCAGCAGTGGGAAGTAGGGGGGAAGTTAGGGAAATTTTTTCCCCAAAAGTGTTAAAGCTGACAGTAAAGACAAGTTGCAGGGACTTGTGATACCAAGCTCAACTTCCAAACTAGCCCCAGAAGGATGAGTTAAAGGAAACTTACCTAACAAGCTGCTAAGAAAATTCATGTACAATATATATGTGTGTGTGTATATATATATAATTTCTTTTTTTTTTTTACAGTGCCTCTTCTGGAAAAATTACCTGCTTTATTACTGTGTTTTCTACACATATTATGTGAAAACTGAGATTAAATTTATAGGGAAGAAATTACTTATTTCCTCCTAACACAAAAGATGAGACAGGAGGATATTCTATATCACCTTCTTCTCCCTTTGTTTTGTTAAATTAATAATTGCACATAGAGAAAATTGTGGAGCAACGTATGTATAAACAGATAATGTTTCTTACCTCAGAGAGTAGAATTGGACAGGGAAGGCAGAAATTAACTTCTTTTTGCAACTTTTATTTTAACTTAATTACAATGTTCATAAAACAACCAAAAAAGTATGTACGGGGAGGGGGGGGCCACAAGGAACCAAAAATTAAATCAATTAAATTAATACATATGAGAGTACTTCAAAAAGCTCATGGAAAAATTGAATTCAGTGGTAATACAAATCCTTCCATGAGCTTTTTGAAAACCCTTCATATTTATAGTAAGATTCAGAAAACAATATAGAGGTAGAAGGAGTTAGGAAAAGACTACACTCACAATTCATATTGTGCATCTTTGGTTATATATAAGCTTTTGCTACTATACAAAACAGTGTAAATTATGAAAAATTGTATATTCATAAAAATATAAACTTTTTTTTCTTACTCTTTAAAGAAAATCTACTTTTTCATTTATATCGTGGACATCTTTCCTACTGATACATATACATTTACTCTTTTTTTTTTTGAAACTTCATAGAATTTTAAAGACTTCTTTTGGGAAACTTCTATTTAAAAATATATACAGAAAAGTATCCAGTTTAATGACTTTTAGTAAGTGAAGACACCCATATATCCACCTTCCAGATCAAGATGGAGAGGAGTGCTAGTCACCACTCAAGCCTTCCTCATACTGCCTCCCTGTCATTAACCTTTCTCTCCTACATAGGTGACCCCTATTCTGATTTTGATCCGTATAGATTAGTCATGTCTGTTTTTTAACTTTATATAAATTGAATCATACAGTTGTATATGGCTTTTACGTGTGTGTGTGTGTGTGTGTGTGTCTGGCTTTTTTTGGTCAACATTATTTTTGTGAGATTTATCCATGTGGTTGCATGTAGCGGTAGTTTGTCTTTTTTCTTTTTTGGGGGTGGTGACTGGCTGGTATGGGGATCCAAACCCTTGACCTTTGTGTTCTCAGCACCACCCTCTCCCAGGTGAGCTAACTGGCCAGCCCTAGTTTATCTTTTTTCTATTAGGTATAGCAGTCTACAGTAGAATGCAAGATAACACGATTTATGCATTCTACTGTTGATGGGCATTTTGTTGTTTCACCTTAGAAGCTATTACAGCTCATGTAATCAGCCTTCTTGTACATGTTTTGAGTATGTACACATTTCTGTGTACTGTATATCTAGTAAAGAAATAGCTAGGTCATAGGGTATACATATATGTATGTTCAGCTTTAGTAGATACTGTCTACCTGTTTCCAAAGTGGTCCTGCCATTTTACCCTTCCATCAGCAGTATGAGTCCCATATATCCCATGTCCTTGCCAATACTCGATATTGTTGCCTTCTTGGTTAATTGGTTGTTTGGTTTTTTTAAAATAATATTATATGTTTGATGGCTTTTTAAAAACATTAATTTTAAAAGTCTGCCACTATTTTGTTACATAAATATACTATAATTTAAGTCATGTCCTTTTGATGGGCTTCTGCCCTCCCCACTATAGCACAGCCCGAACCTGGACAGCTCCTATGTCTAGTTGGCTCTGTGCTTTGTTCTTTGTGTGATCTGGCTATGTAAGGAAGATTTAATATTGGAACAAACTAACAGAACTGATATATTTTTTTTTCTTAACAGATTTTCTTCAAATTCCCTGTTTTTGAGTGCATGGTACCAATGAAGAATCCATGTAAAATAGTTTCATTTTGTTCGCATGAAAGTCAATTCTGATTTCATGGTGGTAAATGGTTGTTTTCCTTGCTCTTGTTTAAAAGTAGTGTAAAAAAAACTATAATGTCTGAAACTAGGCTTTTGGTAAAAGATAGCCTAACATGGCTGATTTACTTATTCAGAGTAATTTGCATTCTCTTAGAACAAGGACACAGTGCTAGCTGCCAGCACCTGCATCACATACATCCTCTGGAAAACTCCTTTGTGAATTACTTGAGAACGTACATCGCTTGGGTTTAGGAAAACTGAATTTTGCCCTTTGAAAGTGAAAGATGTTTCTAGTCGGAGAACCTTGCTTTGCAGTCTTTCTTTTAGCCCTCCCCCATTTCCTCAAATTTTCTTTTAACATCCATTTTTAAGTGTTTGAAACTCTATGGGCATGCTTTTAATGATTTAAACATGATCACCAGACCAACCTACTGCCCTTTCTCATGATAAGGGGTGTGATTACTTCATGGTAGCCAGTCTTCTTGTTGGGCATTATAGCTTTAATCAAGTGTTGGCACAGGTGGTATTCAGGAATGCCTGGTTACAATAAGTAATTCCTTAGGAGGGTTTAGATATTGGTAATTGTCTATGATGGCCGATTGGTCAATCTTTTGGTGGACTTCATAAGACAGTTTTGTCTCTCCTGATATTCTTCACTTTTGCCCGTTGTATTCATTTTTTGGAATAGCTATAAGGACCACAATGAGCATGTGATTCTCATACTAGTAAGCTTTAGACATGCTTTTTTTACTTTCAGATGTGGAGATTCTTCACATTTCAAAGTAATTGCTGTCAAGAACTTCTTAGTGATAGCAGAAACTGCTGTTTTATATTCTGTTCCATTTTTTGGAAAGTGCACATGTTGGAAGAACATCTTTAGCTGTCGAGATTTATTTTAAGAGGTTGTATTGCAGCATAACTCTAAAAGTATGCCAATTCTTACTTCTTCGTACTAATGGTAATAAGTCTAAAAATACCTAAATGAATTAACAAATAAGCCAGAAACCTTATTGAAGACAGTATTTTCAGTGACCTCTTCATTCCTAGCCCCTGAATCTTTTTATCAATATCACTAATGGATAGCAAAACTTGCTAACTTGATTTTTTTTTTTCTTAGTGACTGTTGAAAGTTCTAATATTCTAAATCAGGGGTGCAGTGGAGGGCAGTGGTGGTTGAGGAAGCACAAATATAAACAGCCTCTGACAAATAACTATAACAGCCTGAACAGAAGTGACTCCATTTTGTTAAACCTTTGAATTTAAAACCTTGTTCTCTCCTGTAACCCAAATCACAGAGCCTGCAGCTAATTGCCAGAACACAGTGACTCTTGCTCACATTGTACACAAAATAATTAGAGAAAGAATTATTAACCCAGACAGTCATTCTTTACTAGGTTACTAACCTGATCTTATTTGAGATTAAGAGGAACTGAACCCATGGAGAACAAAGTCTGACGATGGTCAGTCACACCCGGGAAGTTCCTTGATGATTATCTGGAACACTCTAGCACGTCTGCACATCCCTGCTTGGTCACCATGGATCTGCTTTCCACCACAGGCCCCTATAAAATCCTTTGGCAAAGCTGGGAGAGGAGGAGATAGTCTTTGAGACATAAGTCTGCCATGTTCCCTGGCTGCCGGCTTCCTCATCAAAGGCCACCTTTTCTTACACAGCTCTTATCACTTGATTACTGGCTATTGAGCGGGGAGCAAATGGGCCTTTGGGGTCTCGGTAACATAACTGTTACTTTAGGAATCTCTTCATTTATCTCATTTTCATGGACCTGGTTAGGAGATTAATTTTAGAGGCCACTGTTAAGACTTGGGCAATAAAATGCTTTGACCTCTAAGAGAAAATCTCTGAGTCTGTCCTTGCCAGTCAGCCTTCCTCGTATTAAGGAGTTTGCTCAAGTTGCAGCTTCCTCATAGTGACACAGAGAATACAGCACTCATTAACCTAGAACCAGCAGAACCCTCATTAACTTCCCTGTGGTTTCAGTGACCCCCAAAAGCTATTTCTCTTTCTGCCTAGGTATCAGTCAAAGCCGGATCTCTCATTGGCTGTTGCAGCAGGGATCAGACCTGAGTGAACAGAAGAAGAGAGCATTTTACCGATGGTATCAACTTGAGAAGACAAACCCTGGTAAATATCATTTCCTTTTATTTATGTCTTTTGAAGCAAGACCACTTTGTTCATTCAATCCATGTGCTGACTTTAATAAGATAGTTTCATCTGACCTAGGTAGTGATCTAGGATGAAGCCACCCTGATGATTCCCAGAAGCAGCTGTAGGTTGGAATGCAGAATGAAATCTTAAGGAAAAAGGAATTGACAAAAACCTTGATGTCTAGAGTTTCTAGGAGTAGGCAAGATCTATTGCAAGATACTTTTAACAAGTGATATGTAAAGGAAAATCTGAAGCTGTGGGCCTGTCTCAATCTATGCATTTACACAGGCTGGTGGCAGTGAGCCTGCTCTCAAGTGTAAATTTATGATTGAGCTGTCTTCTGTAATGTTATAGACTTAAAGCCCTTCCATACAGACTACATCATCACTTGGAATATAGGATAATAGCATTGGCTCTGAGGTGAAAATGAAGAATGTTACAGAGACTTACTTTTGTATGACGTATTTCTGTGATAAGATTTTTTGTCCCCCAAAGATCACATTCTCAGTCCAAAAGGCTCAGGCAGAACAAAACAGAATAGACTATATCAACCTCTCTGCAATGAATTTTTAGAATCTTTTCTGCTCCCTCCCATTTCTGTTTAGAAACGTTTCAGATGTACAGAAAAGTTGAAAGACTAGCATAGTAAACATCTGTTTTACACTCTGCTTAGATACAGTAATTGTTAACATTTTGTTACATTTGCTGTATCTCTAAAACAAATAAATGAGTAAATTTTAAGATTTATGTGTGTCTATTCACCATTTTTCTCCTAAGAATAAGGAGATTCTCCTATATAACCACAGTCCCCATGAACACACCTAAGAAAATTAGTAATATCACCTAATATCCAGTCCATAGTCACATTTCTATAGTTGTGGCAAGAATGTCTTTTGTAGCTCTTCTTTTTTAAAGTAGTATCTGTTTTAGGTTGGCAAATTAGAATGTCTCTCTAGACTCTTAAATCTAGTCACCCGAACTTTTTTTTCATAACAAACTTTTTAAACCATGTAATCTTACGGAGTGTTTCACATTCTGTGTTTTCTTTCATTATCAGATAATTTATTTCTTTATCCTCTGTTATTTCCTGTAAAATGGAAGTTAGAATTAAAGCCTTCATTAGTTCAGGTTTAGTATTTTTTTTTTTTTCCTTTTTGTCTTTTTTCGTGTCCGGCAACGGATCGCAACCCTCAGTGTCGCGCCCGCACCGGACCGGGACCGGCAACGGGATCGCAACCCTCGGTGTTGCTCCCACGCCTCGCTCAGCCAGTGAGCGGGAACCGGTCTGTATGTGGGATCCGAACCCTCAGTGGGAGCGCCTGCCGCGCTTCCCAAGCGGCGTACTGTAGCAGTGCGCCACCGGGCCAGCCCTCAGGTTGAGTATTTTTGACAAGAAAACTTCATAGATTATTTAGGGGGAAATGTACTAATGGCTGCAGTTTACTTTGACATGCATCAAAAAATAAAATGGATTGATGAATAGATAGGGAAACAGAGAGATATGTGATTAAGTATACTAAAATAGTAGGTGGTTGGAGTATGATTTTCACTTATTAAATTCTTTCAATGTTGCACTATGTTTGAAAATTTTCACATTAGGGCTGTCCAGTTAGCTCAGTTAGAGCACGGTGTTATAACACCAAGGTCAAGCGTTGGGATCCCCATACTAGCCAGCTACACACAAAAAAAAAAAATAGAAAAGAAAATTTTCACAATAAAACATTAGGGAAAAATACTTTGTAGGCAATGTTGACCTCATATTGCCATATATCACGAAGCCTGTAATGTGAGTCGTAGCACTATACATATGCTAAATTTGACCATTTTGTTAAGGTGGTGACCACCACATCTCTTCTTTTGCAATTTGTAAATAATCTTTAAGGTGACATTTTACCACTGGATGAATAATATCTTCTGCAATAACCTTTATTATTTCATTATAAGAAATCATGTCTTTGCATTCATCGATGATCCTTGTCTTAATCAATTTTTCCAATGGGGTTTGCAAAACAGAATAATATAATTATCTGTTATTCTTTCAACACTTACTAGCTGGCAGTTTTTCTGCAAGAGAGAGCTTTCATTTTTAGATATTTTCTAATGATATCTAGATATACATGCAAACCTCTCAAAATAATGGCTCTGTTGTTGCTACCATTAGTTGAATGTTCTGTGGCACCACTGTCCAGGAGAAATAAAATGTGAACAACATATATAATTTTAAACTTTTGAGTAGCCACATTTCCAAAAGTAGGAACAGCTAAAGTTAATTTTAATAATATATTTTATTTAACAGATATGTATTATCACTTCAACATTTAAACGGTATTTTAAAAATTATTGAGATTTCTTTCTCTCCTTTCTCTTTTTCTTTATTTCTTTTTTTTTCTGTTTTTTTTTTTTTGGCAGCTAGCTGGTATGGGGAACCATACCCTTGACCTTGGTGTTACAAGGCTGCACTCTAACCAGCTGAGCTAACAGGCCAGCCTCCCCCCGGCCCTTTTCTTTACTTTTCATTCTTTTTTATTATTCAAAATATTGTAATATTTGCTTGTACATATTTGTGGAGCACAGTGAGTTGTCTCAATACATGCATATACTGCACAGTTACTCACTTAGGGTAGAGAGCATAGTTTGTACCCATTAGTCCACCACTTTTCCTCCCCCCCTTTTCTTTCCTTTTTTCTCTCTTCTTTCTTTTTTTTTCTTTCTGTCTTTCTTCCTCTCTCTTTTCTTTTGCTTTCTTTTCTTTTTGTCCTGATTTTTTTTTTTTTTTGTCTTTTTGTCTTTTTTCGTGACCGGCAACGGATCGCAACCCTCAGGGTCGCGCCCATACCGGACCAGGCCCCC
>NW_007727050.1:13913-20573 GCF_000696425.1 Galeopterus variegatus
GGACCAGGACCGGCAACGGGATCGCAACCCTCGGTGTTGCCCCCGCTCCTCGCTCAGCCAGTGAGCGGCCGGTCTGTATGTGGGATCCGAACCCTCGGCGGGAGCGCCGCCACACTTCCCAAGCGGCGCACTGCAGCAGTGCGCCAGCGGGCCGGCCCTTGTCCTGATTTTTTGAAATCTAATGTTTAAATTCAGTTTTTTGAAATCTAATACTTAAAGCACGTATTTTCAACCAGCCACACTTCAGGTACTCAGTAGCCACACGTGGCTGGTGGCTACCATATGGTACAGCACAGTTTTAAGGGGTAGCTGAAGTAACAATCCAAGCTCAGTGTTAAACAGTCTTCCCAAAACACATCACTTCTCCCGTGATTCACAGCAGAACAGATAAAATGGGACAAAAACTTGGCACTTGGTCTGCTTAATAGAGCAGCTTAGGTTGATAGCAAGGGTTTAGCTACGTAAACAAGGAATGGTGGCCAGGGGTTTCATAAATCTGGTCACATTTTAGACAAGCCATGGGGACCGCTAGGGATTGGTGACCACCAGGGGGCCTGGCAGAGGGATTGTGAGGATGTTCCATAACGTGCAGGGCAGAGCAGTGAAACATGTGGAGGACAGGCACTAGTCAGCTGCGTCAGGCGATCAGCCTCCACAAGAGTTGGGATTTTTGTCTCTTGGATTTGGCACTTAGAACAGAATTGACAGATAATCTAATCACAGTTGGTGAAGCTAAATTCCCACACTGGGGTTTCAGGGCTGAGTTCCAATCCCAATCCCAGGCAGGTACTAAGATATCAGCAAAATTAATTCACTAGAAGCAGGAAAGAGGACTAAGGTGAAGCTCTCAGGCCGCAGAAACATTGTTGCATGGGATCTGGTAGCACCACTAAATGTGTAGTACTGCTGTCGTAGTCCAGTGGCTAGCACTGGGCTGGCAGTGTTCTTCTGAAGCTTTCAGGCCGCAGAAACATTGTTGCATGGGATCTGGTAGCACCACTAACTGTGTAGTACTGCTGTCGTAGTCCAGTGGCTAGCACTGGGCTGGCAGTGTTCTTCTGAAGCTTATTCTTTTTTAATTTTGTTATTCTTTTTAAATTTTGTTTTTGTTTTTTTAAATCCTTTCTCCTATTTCAGTTTATCTTGGAACCAGAGGTAGGCTCACCCATCATTGGGAAATCGGAAGGAGGTTGGAACTAGGGCACTGAAACCGGGAAAAGAAAGGACTAATGGCATTCATCCAGCTGTTGATTAGGAGCTGCTTTCTTTAAGGAGATAGTGCCTCACTTTAAGAATAAGTTCCCCTACTTATATGCATTTGCTTTTCAATGAAGTTGCAGTACTATCCCCTTTTTAAGGACTTTCTATTTTTTGTTTAAAAATCAAATCCATAATGGTTCCCTTCGTCAAGATTTCTGTAGGATATAATTTAAAGGAAGCTGAAGAGGAGGGTAAATTTATAATTGTCAATTGGTATTTTTGTCACATTAACAATAATTGGACATTAGCAACTGAAATCTAAGTTTTTTAAGTTTTTCTTTGCATTTTCACCTTTATTATAAAAGCTAATGTGGCATAGAATTCTTTCTAGATAAATGAATTTTATTTTGTTGACTTTAAAATAACTTGATTTTAGCTAAAGAATGGTATTGTTTCTTCTTATTCCATGGACACTTTGAAACTATTATTATGTTTGGATAAAATGAGCTAAAATTATGTTAGCATTTAGGAGTAGCTTATTCACTCTCTAGTCAATAGTTGCTTATAGTAGTACATCACATTCTTCTTTGCAAGTCATAACAGAGATGATTAGAATCCACCTAAATGTCTCTCAGTTGAGAACTGGTTAAATGAGTTATGGTACATCTGTACAATGGAATATTTATAGCTTTATAGTTATTTTTATAGTAGCTTTGTATGAATTAAACTTATATGTGGTGATAAGGAATTCATAAGTAAAAAAATAAGGTGCAAAACAATATATAGGGTATATTACTATTCTGAAGGGGCAATGCACACACATACATCCTTATACACACATAGAAGATCTCTGGAAGGCTATACTAGGAACTGTGGTAAGAAAGGTCCTGTGATGGGGAGCTGAGTGACTGGGAGGACGGGTGGTAGGGAGACTGGTAACTTTATCATCTTCTGTGTCTTTCTAAATTTTGTACCTTGTATTATACATTTGAAAAATACATACAAAATATATTGTAAGAAAAGAAGGGGAGAGAGGGAAGGAGGGAGGGAAACAAACAAAAAAAATCAACTTGCCTTACTAATAGCTTTCAAGATTTAAAAAATAAAAACCTAGGTTCATATGGACAAGACTTACTACTTTTGGGAGACAGTTATATAGAAAGTAAGATGTCAGTGGTTTTTATTAATAAGTAATTCATTTATTTCATAAATTTTCTGTTGTCCAAGACAGCTCACCAGGGATAATGTAAATAGTATCATCTCTTTGTATATATTCTGAGAAAAAAGGCAAAAATTAGGATAATCACAAAATGAAAAACTACTTTTTTATTTTCTTCTGTAAAT
This sequence comes from Galeopterus variegatus, assembly GCF_000696425.1. Lineage (NCBI taxonomy): Eukaryota > Metazoa > Chordata > Mammalia > Dermoptera > Cynocephalidae > Galeopterus > Galeopterus variegatus. The sequence goes on from NW_007727050.1 coordinate 16,458, forward strand.
GTAAGCATTTACGAAACAAACCAAAAAAATGTTTGTATATTCCATGCCTCTATTCTTAGACCTCAGAGCATTTCTCTTTGTAAAGTTTTGTATTTCAACCTCTTAACTCTGGTTCTACTTGGATATGTTGTTTGTTTATTTCTATGTAAGTGGACTCAGCAAGAAAAATAATACAATGGACATTCAGGTTATTTTTATTGATAATCCAATAGATATAGTGTAGATCTGTAACAAACAGACCCATAATTAGAATTTCCCAGCATAACCCAAAGCCTGACAAGGTGTAAAAATAAAATAGGCTGATGGCAACTAGTCAAATACATTTTATCTTGTTTCTTATGAAAATGTTTATAAGAAAATGCCTAGTTTTTAAAAGAACTGAGTGCTAAATTCAGCATGGTTAACAACAAAAGCCCATTATTTAATCAAATTAAGTTCAACAGTCTTTTCTCTTATCTAATTTAAACATTACTGTAGCAGACAGGGTTTGCCGAGTGTCTCTTGACTCATGGCACTGATTCTGCATACTTCTAAATTAAACAAATACAATTTGCCAGAGGCTTATGCAGCAAGCACATGAAGTAAATGTGGAAATCAAAAGAAACGTTTATTCACTTGCAGAGTCAGAGCTGAGGGAAGCATACATGTGATGTGGGAGAAGACGAGAAATTGCTTTGAGAGAAGCTAGTTTCTGTGGATGGAGTAGTAACGACGTGCTTGTAGTCATTCTTTTATTAGCTGATAGCTACAGGCTCACCAGATCTAGGCTGGATGAGCAAAAAAATTATTATATGTACAAAGAGAACATTTACTGAAATTTTAGAATCTATTAGCAAATTATGAATAGGTTTGGGTTTTTTTTCTCATGGGTTTAGATTTCCTAGATGAAGATACAAAATTTTGTTTTAATGGAAGCCCAGATGTAATATGGGGAAAATGGTTACTGTAAAGAAATAGGTAACACTTTTCCTCGAAGGATCATTAGCCAACCCAGAACTTTTACATTTTACTTCAGAGGAGTTTAAAGGCTTATATACATTGTTCCTTTGGGGGGGTTTTTTGGATTTTTTTGTCAGAGTAATTTTGAACCCGTTCTTAGATTACGCATTGCTCTCCATCCATTTCTACCAAAGCAAGATGAACCAAGGTTTCTAGAACAAATCTATTTCTTGTGTTATATTTAAGTACTGCTACATTTAAAAAGAAAAAGGAGCAAGGAAAAAACTCTCAAAAGTAATGTGATAATATTGTGTTTTAAATTAAATATGTTTACAGTATTTAAAATTATTTGGAGTTTACCTTCCAAAGATTTTTTTGGAGTTTTTTCGAAGTAGCCAGGCCACTTCTTACTTCTCTTTCTTCTTTTTCTCTCTTTCCCTCTCTCCTTTCTTTTCCTTCCTGACCAATCTTATTTCATCTAGGTTTCCTTTTTATAGAAAACCTAGACAATACAGGATATTATAAAGAAGCATAGTAGGGTTGGCTGGTGAGGTCAGTAGGTTAGAGGCTGGTGTTAAAACAACAAGGTCAAGAGTTCAGATCTCCTTACCAGCCAGCCTCCGAAAAAAAGAAAAGAAAAAAGAAGCATAGCAATATTAACAATTAACCCCAGTACCAAGAAAGGACCATTGTTATCAGTCGGCTTATTTCCTTCAACCTCCTGATTGAGTTAAGGTTCTTTGTGTTCTCTATTCCATTTGTACCTATTTATCTCTCTTCTCACCTCAGAGAGCATGCTGCAGTTATAGATGTGGCCTACTAGTGGGAATTCACTGACCTATTTATTCCCTGCACTCCACCCTGAAACTTTCCATCTCTTTATCTGAGCCAGGCCTTTGATGAGAGGACCAATTGCCTTACCCAGTCTATTTCTACCTGTACCTTGATCAGCCACAATAGCAACTTGGCTCTGTTTTGGACCTTTTCACCCTAGCTGTAGAACAAAACTTATATAATCTTAATTAGATAGATTCCAGAGCTCTTGCTGAGCTGTAATCCCTGTTTGCTTTTAGAAAAGAATCAAAATAAAGACTTAGAAATCTTCCAGCCCTCTAATTCCTGCTTCTGTCTAAACTTTGTTAACTTTGAATTAGGCCCAATCTGAATTCCCAGGTTACTGTGGCAGAATGGAACTCTTTTTCTTGAACTTAAAGAAGGGTTTCTGTTTAGAGTTTCATAGTGGGTAGGCCAGGAATTTTATTAAGCCAGGGGTCTGCAAACTTCCTATAAATGGCCAGATAGTAAATTTTTTAGGTTTTGCAGGCTATGGGATCTCTGTCACAGCTATTTGATTTTGCTGTTATAGTGCAAAAGCAGCCATAGACAATAAGCAATGAATGAGCATGACCATGTTCCAGTAAAACTTTATTTGCAAAAATAGGCAGTGGGCCATAGTTTGTTTACTCTGTTTTAAGCCATGAATATTTAAAGCATTGTATGATATTTTTCTCACTTGCTCATTTGAGAAAAAAAATTTAATATTATCTTTACGTAACACACTATAGGAAATTACATGTGTGTTATGGGTTGAAACACAAAAGCTATAAAAATATTCTGAGTGATATTCAAACCCATTGGTCATGATAGAAAAGACTGACAGATTTGGCTACATAAAAATTAAGATCACAAAGCATACCATAAATAAAGATAAAAGACAAATGAAAAACTGGAAGAAAATAATTATAATCTATATGAGTAGCAAGAGAGACCTGATTTAGTTTGTAGACTAAAAGCATATCAAATATCACCTGAATTTCTTTGGTGTTATATTTGACTTTTTTTTATAAAGAGTTTACAACAATTAGAGTTATTTTAAGTACATCTCTTACCTGCATCCCTTCTTTGAGGGCTCCCAAGTTCTTTGAATGGTAATGAAGGGTTCTGAATATTTAGGATGTATTATTAGTAAAGATTACAGCTATTAAGTAGGAATTTCAAGAGAGGCTTTTCAGAGGAATCTACATTGGTCACTAAACCTAGGACCATACTACCCTATCCCCTTAGGAGGTAGAGTTTGTACTTTGTTTTGAAAAATACCATAAGTGAAGATAATAGACAAATGACCAAGTGAAAAAAAAGTGACATTTTAAAATAACTACTGATGGTCTTTTTAAGGAAGCGTTTTTCCTGTTTAGAGTTTTATTTTAATCAAAAAGTATTTTAATATAAATATGAAATATATTGGCCTGAAAGTTTCAATGAGGGACAAACGTTTATTGTTCTCAAAAGTTTATTTTCTTGATTTCATGATATATTTGTCACATTGGTTTTAATAAATTGCAAGATATTTGTAAAACTGTCTTGTTTATTTCAGGGGCTACACTAAGTATGCGACCAGCCCCCATTCCAATAGAGGATCCTGAATGGAGACAAACACCTCCCCCAGTCTCTGCCACATCTGGCACGTTCCGACTACGACGAGGGAGTCGATTTACTTGGAGAAAGGAGTGCCTGGCTGTCATGGAAAGGTACATGTCTCCTTGTCTGATAAGAAGTCTCTCAAACTTAGGAAACGGATAAACTTTAGATAGATTGGGATGGTTTTCATTTTGAACAAGTAATTTGGGTTCTAGGTTGTATCTCTAAAAATGTTTTGGAATTTTATAAATGGTGTATTATAAAAATAAGTTATTAGCATTGAGGATACATAAAACTGGAGTTAGCATCTATCAATTTATTTTACTTATAATTTAATAGTGTCCTCAGTAGTTTAAGACACTTTAGAAGAAATATTTTTTGAGTTTAGATCTTTGTATTATGTTTTGGAAAAGCTCTTTGAAGTCTTATTTTCATCAAAAATATTGAATAATTATATAGGAGGCCACTGAGATTTAACTTTCTTCAGTAAGGAGTATGGTCCAAATGAGCTTAGTCCCAAAGATTAGAAATACTTGTTTTTAAGGTCTGGCTGGTTAGCTCAGTTGGTTAGAGCATGGTGCTAATAACACCAAGGTCCAGGGTTCAATCCCTATACCAGCCAGCTGCCAAAAAAGACAAACAAACAAAAAGACTTGTTTTTGACTTTGATTTAGAAACTTACCCTCTCATTCCAACACAAGTATCTTTTTTTTTTTTTTTTGTCTTTTTCCGTGTCCGGCAACGGATCGCAACCCTCAG
>NW_007727050.1:20979-29726 GCF_000696425.1 Galeopterus variegatus
TGTACCGGACCGGGACCGGCAACGGGATCGCAACCCTCAGTGTTGCTCCCGCGCCTCGCTCAGCCAGTGAGCGGGAACCGGTCTGTATGTGGGATCCGAACCCTCGGGCGGGAGCGCTGCCGCGCTTCCCAAGCGGCGCACTATCCAGTGCGCCACCGGGCCGGCCCCCAACACAAGTATCTTATCCATAGTAGATACTCAGTACTTTTCTAACCTGAATTTGACCTTAGCTTCAGTTTTTTCATCTGAAATGGTATAAGTTAATTAAATGTTTATGAAATATTTGATATATTTAGTGTAGATCCTATAGTAGAATTATCCTTTTAGACCTACGAGGAAGTGATATTTATATAATTTTGTTTTGATGGAGAGTTTTATATGCAATAAGATAAAAATTTTCCAGTTGTACATTTTTATTATCAAATCTGACGAGTAGAATGGTATACTGAATAGAGCATTTGACTCAGGGTCAAAAGTCTTGAACCCTTATTAACTTTGTTCAGGTCACAAACTCAGAGCTATAACTTCCTCAGCTCTAAAATGTAGTTTTTCAGGAGCCAACATGTCATCTAGGACTTTTGCCATCTCTCTTCCTGCCTACTTTATGATTATTTCCCAGCTCATTAATGCCACTACCTGAAAGAGAGGGATATTTAAAATGTTGAAATACAGACCATGATTTTGTTCTTGTGATATAGTTGAAATTAATAGGCTTGCTTAAGGAGAAATTTGGATCTAGTAGCCAAAAGTAAACCATAGGTTATCCATTGACGTTATCATCTGTTCCTTTCCTCGGTGTCTTTATTATAGATAATAGTAGAAGCCATTTATTGAATAATGAAACCTTACTTGCTTGATTGGTTAAAATGAAAGAGTGAGACTTTATTGTCCTAGAGACCTGACATTTACAGTCTGCTTTGTTTTTCTCATCTAGAAATTTTTATTGTTTTTGAAAATTTCTTTAGGCTTACCACATAGCAGATAGGAATCAAAATAATATCTATCTTAAATTATTCTGAAATGGAATATAAAGTTCCTAGCCTTAGAATAATGCCTGTCTTTTCCTAGACTGAATGGGTGAATAAATACATATGCACAGACTGTAAAGCCAGGAAAGTGAGCCTGACTCAAGTCAAAAATTGTTCCATCCTTCACACCATACACCAGGATAAATTCCAAATCAATCAGAAAAGTGAATCTATGTAAAAATAATAGAAGAAAACATTGATTCATAATCTAGAAAAGGGAAAAATGTTTCGTGACTATGACTGAAAACCCAAAAGGAATAATGGAAAGGATTGATAAATATGATTATATAAATTGAAAGGAAAACTTTGGGGAAGGGGAGAACTGAGCAAAGTAAAAAAAGACAAACTGGAAAAAATACTTGCAACTTTTATTATCCCTAACATATAATGAGCTCTTAAAAGAGAGAAGACCAGCAACTCTGTAGAAAAAATGGGCTGAAGATATCAGTAGAAAAATGAATGCAAATGGCTCTGAAACATTTGCAACTTTTATTATCCCTAACATATAATGAGCTCTTAAAAGAGAGAAGACCAGCAGCTCTGTAGAAAAAATGGGCTGAAGATATCAGTAGAAAAATGAATGCAAATGGCTCTGAAACATATGAAAAGATGTTCAACTTAACTCATGACAAGAGACGTTCAAATTAAAACTACTTGGAGAGGGCAAAGCAAGATGGCCAACTAGAGTTGTCTGGTGCTCATCCCGCTCACAAAAAGTGACCAAAACAACAAATGAACAACTATATTTTGACTGGAATGACTGCAGAAATACACTGCAGAGCACCAGAGGAGGTACAAAATCCTTCTGGAGCACAGAAGACTAAGATAGCACCATAAAGAGCAGAGCAAAGCATCCTGCCTCTGCCTCACTGTCTCTCCACAGGGACCGGCTCAGAGTCAGGTGGAGAGAAGATAAGCTAGAAAAAACCCAGCTGTCCCCACTGCTGCCACAAATGCTGGCAATCCCTGCCATAAGAGAGTCCCTCAGTCCTCACAGGCCCCAGATCCAGCTGCACTGCCTCATAGTAGAGGCCCAGGTAGAGCGACCTCCAGCTTCCAGGCCTAAGCAGCGACAGCACAGAGCCGTCTTGAAACCAAACTCTCTGCTAAAGTGCATCCTGCCCTGGGGTCCTGTGAAAATTGACTCCCTATATCCTGAGGCCCCACTTTCATTCTGCAATGTTCACACAGGACCCCAGCCCCAGCTGCCTATATCCTAGGCCAGACAGAAAGACTGAGACTCCAGCATCTGAACTCATGCAGCACTGCCCCCCGCAATGAGAACAGACAGATCTGTTCAGCAGGGAAGCTGCCAATAAGCAGTGGTCCACCACATTCGTATGTACCCATCCTGCACAACCTGCTGAGCCCACACGTTCCCATACTGGCTTGATAACCAGTCTGCTGGTAGCTCTGCCTCTCCCCATGGCCCTCCACAGAGCCACTTGGCCCTGCTATACTAGTGTGCACCTGCTTACTGACCAACAGTGATCATGCAGTGACTTTGCCTCATCATGCCAGGCCTCTACAAAGCTGCTGGACCTAGCTGCACTCTAGCAGGCTTCCTCAGGGCCACAGCTGGTCCAGTGGCCCTCTACAGAGCTTCTGGGCCCTGCTACACTGATGCACAACTACCCTTTACCTGACAGCAGATTGGGCAGCTGCTCTGCATCCAGCTGGTGGCCCATCACAGGGCTGCTGGGCCTTGCTGCACCCTTGTAGGCCTGCTCTGGGCTCAACAGCTCATCTGGCATCATTCCTCAGAGCTGCCAACCCCTGCTGCTTCTGTGCACATCTGCTCCCTGCTTGAGAGTGGATTGGGCAGTGATTTCACTTCCTCCAGCAGGCCTCTATAGAGCCAGCTGGCCCTACTATGGATACCAGCTCCTGGCCAGGCAGTGGCATCTGCTCCTCTGGCAGGCCTTCGCAGAACCACTTGATCCCCCTACCTTGCACCCAGGCATACCTGTATTTAGCCCAAAAGCTGATCAGGCAGCACACCATCCCCTGGAAGAGAGAACCTCAGAGCTACCTGCCCACACCTATACTGATAGCTGGTTGGGAGCAACTCTGTGCCTCAGAGAGACTACCAAATAGCCGGTTGGCTCTCTGTGCCCGTGCATGCCTGGCCAAACAACCAGGCTGGAGTCTCCATCCCAGCAAAACAGAGCCAGTGTTGGTACAGTCTCCCACAGTCTAGGCCACTGAGGCATTTGCAGACATTGCTGAAGAGGATTACAACCAAAGAAACTACACAGAGATTACACTGCTTAATCCACTCAAAACCAAAGCCAATGCAACACATCCAACAGACATCCTAGTACCTACGTACAGGAAAAAGTTATGTAATCTACTCCATAAAATTTCAAAAAGCAACTATTCCATTAGTTGTACAGATATCAACATACAGACACAAGAAACATGGCAAAGCAAAGAAACATGATACTCCCAAAGGAATACAATAACTGTCCAGTAACAGACACCAAAGTACAGGAAAAAGTTATGTAATCTACTCCATAAAATTTCAAAAAGCAACTATTCCATTAGTTGTACAGATATCAACATACAGACACAAGAAACATGACAAAGCAAAGAAACATGATACTCCCAAAGGAATACAATAACTGTCCAGTAACAGACACCAAAGGAAAGGACAGTTATGAAATGCCTATAAAGGAATTTCAAATAACAATCTTAAAGAACTCAACAAGATACAAGACACAAACAATTCAGTGAAGTCAGGAAAATAATTCATGATCTGAATGAGAAATTTATCAAAGATATATCATAAAAAAAGAACCAAACAAAAATCTTACAGCTAATGAATTCAATGAATGAAATAAAAAATACAGTTGAAAGCTTGAACAGCAGACTAAATCAAACAGAAAAATTTCTGAACTTGAGGACAGTTCTTTTGAAATTGCTCAGTCAGAGGAAAAAGAGAGAAACAAGAATGAAAAAGAATGAAGAAAGCCTATGAGACTTATGGGACACTATTAAGTGAGCAAATACTTTAGTAGTAAGTATTTCAGAAGGAAAAGAGATGGAGAAAAGCACAGAAATTCTATTTAATGAAATAACAGCTGAAAACTTCCTAAGTATTGGGAACAATATGGACATTCAGATTCAGGAAGCTTAAAAGTCCCCAATTAGACTCAATTCAAAAAGATCTCCTTTGAGGCACATATATAATCACTGTCAAAAGTCAAAGACAGAGAGAATTCTAAAAGCTCCAGCAAAGCTGTCCTTTGGAAATGAGGGAGGAATAAAGACCTTCCTCAGCAAGCAAAAGCTGAGGGAATTCATCATTACTAGACCAGCCTTACAAGAAATGCTTAAGGGACTACTACAACTACAAATGAAAAGACAATAATTACTAACATGAAAAAGTATAAAACTCACCTGTAGAGGTAAATTCATAATTCAAACTCAGAACACCCCAGTGAAGTAATTATGCTATGTAAATCCTTTAATGCTCTCCTATGAGTTTAAGTTCAAAATGGTAAAAGAAACAACAACTACAGTTAGCAGTCAAGGAACGTACAATAGATACAAATGTAAATTAAGGAACGAAAATATAATTTTTGTGGTGGGGGAAGTCTAGAGTATTTTCATGCAACTAAAGTTAAATTGCTATCAGCTTAAAATAGTTTATCATAACTACAAGACTCTTTATGTTAGCCCCAAGGTATTGACAAAAAAAGAAATTACAGCAGACCCACAAATGAGAAAGAGAAAGAAAATAAAGCTGAGCACCACAGAAAATGACCAATCCACAGAGATAAATAAGAGAAAAATAAAGGAACTAAGAATCTCCAAAACAACCAGAAAACAATTAACAAAATGGCAGGAATAAGTTCTCACATATCGGTAATAACCTTGAATGTAAATGGATTAAAACTCTCCAATTAAAATATAAAGAGTGGCTGAATAGATAAAAACAAAATAAGACCCAACAATATGCTGCTTATAAAAGACTCACCTAACTATTGAAGACTAATAGACTGAAAATGAATGGCTGGAAAAAAATATTTCATGCAAATGAAACCAGTAGGAGTAGCCATACATATATCAAATAAATCGACCTTAAATCAAAAACTGTAAAAAGAGACAAAGAAGGTCATTGTGTAATGATAAAGGGATCAATTCAACAAGAGAATGTAACAATTGTTATTATAGATGTACCCAACAGTGGAGGGCCCAGAAATATAAAGCAAACTTTATTAGACCTAAGGGCAGAGATAGATTACAATTTAGTTATAGTAGGGGACTGTAACCCCATTTTCAACAATGGACAGATCATCTAGATTGAAAATAAGGAAATGTCTGACTTAAACTATACTGGATACCAGCTGGGCCTTATAGACATTTACCGAACATTCTACTCAACAGCTGCAGAATGCACATTTTTCTCAACTGCAGATGGAACATTCCCCAGGATAAGTCATGTGTCAGGCCACGAAACAAGTCTACACAGATTTCAAAACACAGAAATCAGATCAACTATCTTTTCTGACTACACTGGCATAAAAGTAGAAATCAATAAGAAAAACTTTGGAAACTTTAGGAAATTAAACAAACATGCTCCTAAACAGTAATGGGTTAATGAAGAAATTAAAAAGGAAATTTCAAAATTCCTGAGAAAAATGAGAATGGAAACACATCATACCAAAACCTATGGGACACAGCAAATGCATTCTAAGAGGAAAGTTTATAGCAATAAATGCCTATATCAAAAAAGAAATATTTCTAAGAAACTGCTTAAGAATGTACCTAAAAGAACTAAAACTGAACTTAAAATTGCCAGAAAGAGATAAAAAAGCTCAGAGCAGAAATAAATGAAATAGAAACTATACAAACAATTGTAAAGATTGGTGAAACAAAAAGTTGGTTTTTTGACAAGATAAACAAAATTGACAAATCTTTAGCTAGACTAATCAAGAAAGAAAAGACTCAAATAAATAAAATCAGAAATGAAATAGGAGACGTTACAACTGATACCACAGAAATACAAAGCATCAGAAAGAGATTATTACAAACAACTATATGCCAATATATTTGATAACATAAAAGAAATGGGTAAATTCCTGGACAAATACAATCTACCAAGATTAAATTATGAAGAAAAAAAAAAATCTGAACACACAATAACAAGTGAGGAAATTTAATCAGTAATACCAAAGTCTTCCATTAAAGAAAATCCTAGAACCTGATGGCTTCACTGCTGATTTCTATCAAACATTTGAAGAACTAATACCATTTCTCTTCAGCTTATTACAAAAAATGGAGGAGGAGGGAATACTTCTCAACTAATTTTATGAAGCCAGCATTACTCTGATTCCAAAACCAGACAAGGACCCAGCAAAAAAAGAAAATGACAGGCCAGTAGCCCTGATGAACATAAAAGCAAAAATTCTCAACAAGATACTAGCAAACCGAGCCCAACAGCATATTTAAAAGATCATTCACTATGATCAGTGGGATTTATCCTAGGTATTCAAGGATACTCTAACATATGCAAATCAATAAATTTGATATACCACCATTAACAGGAAAAATGACAAAAATCATACAGTCATTTCAATTGACACAGAAAAAGCATTTGATAAAATTCAACATTCCTTCAAAATAAAAACTCTTAACAAACTAGGTTTTGAAGGTATGTACCTCAATAGAGTAAAGGCCGTATATAAGAAACCCACAGCTAACATCATACTGAATGGGGAAGAGCTGAAAGCTTTCCCTCTTAGATCGGGAACAAAACAAGGATGCCCGCTTTTCACCACTTGTGTTCAACATAGTACTGGAAGTCCTCGCCAGAGCAATTAGACAAAATAAAGAAAGAAAAATCATCCAAACTGGAAAGAAGGAAGTCGATTTTTCCCTATTTGCAGATGACATGATCTTAAAATAGAAAACCTGAAGACTCCACCAAAAAACTGTTAGAACTAATAAGCGGGTTCAGTAAAGTTGCAGGATACAAAATGAACATAGAAAAGTCAATAGCATTTCTATATATTAATAGCAAACTATCTGAAAAAGAAATCAAGAAAACAATTCCTTTTACAATAACTACAAAAAATATAAGATACCTAAGAATAAACTTAACCAAGGAGTTGGAAGATCTCTACAATGAAAACTATAAAACTTTGAAGAAAGAAACTGAGGAGGACATAAATAAATGGAAAGATATCCCATCGTTCATGGATTGGAAAAATTAGTTTTGTTAAAATGACTGTACTACCCAAAGCAATCTACAGATTTAATGCAATCCCCAGAGACTGAGGAGGGGAGGGGAATGGGAAAACAGGAAGAGGTTGGCCGACAGAAACAAAATTACAATTAGGTAGGAAGAATAAGTTTTGGTGTTCTGTTGTATAGTAGGGTGACTATGATTAACAGTTAAGATTTGTGTATTACATAATAATACAGGAGAGGCTTTTGAATGTTTTTGCCACAAAAAATGGTGAATGCTAAAGGTAATGGTTATGTTAACTACACTGACCCCATCTTTATACAACATAAATGTATCAAAATATCAGATTATACCCCATAAGCATGTACAGTTACAGTGTATTGATTAAAATAAATAAAAATATTTAAAAACTATATTGAGATACTGTATGGCTCACCTATCACATTGGCAAAAATCAAGTTTGGCAACAATTTTCATTGATTGTGCAGTAGAGAAATGGGCACTCTCATACATTGTTTGTGGAAATACAAAATGGATCAACTTCCCTGGAGGGGAAATGGGCAATATCGGAGAAAACTGCCTATGGGTTTGCCATTTGACCCAACATTTCTGCTTCTAGAAAATTATCTCAAAGACTCAATGGCAAAAATATGAAAAGATGGTAGCACTGTGTGTAATAAGTCAAAATACGGAAGGTGGCCTTTGGCTTATTGGCAGTAGACTGGATGAGTAATTTATAGTACATCCATTCATAAGATGTCAAGGCTCACATAATGGAGTGCTATGCAGATGACAGCAGGAATGAAGAATACCTCTCTATTTAGTGATCTCCAGGATATAATGTTAAGTTTTAAAAAAGGCAGAATCAACTATATATAGTAGGCTATCATTTATGTATTTGTGTGTTTGCTTATAATTTGTTTTTAAATGGAGGAATAAACCATAAAATAAAATGGTTACCAACAGAACAGAAAAAAACAGGTTGGAAGAGACAGAAGGTCTCTGAAAATACCTTGTTTTGATATTGTAACCATGTAAACATTTTACATAATTATAAAACAAAATAAAATTGAAATGGGAAAAAAAATGTGATCCTTAAAAATTAACTAAAATGAAACAAACAAACCTTATACCAACATGGTGACTTAAACACACAAGAATTATATCAGATAACTTTACAACACCATAATTTCACTGTAGTTCCCAAGTGGGATAGAGCTTAAGAATAAAAAGAACTACCAAAATATCTTATACTGTTTTTACTAATTTTGGAAATATAAATGTTGTTATTCACCCATTTTTATTTATTATAGCTAGATAGCTATACAAGTACGAGTATAGATAAAGATAAAACAAGTAATCATGTTAATGTTATTAGGAACCAAGATTTTCAAAGAGAACCAAGAGAACCAAGAGAAAAGAGATAGAAATATATATGAAAAGAATTAAATAAAACAATAATCTTGTGTGTGTGTGTGTGTGTGTGTGTGTGTGTGTGTGTGTGTGTGTGTGTGTGGGGCGCG
>NW_007727050.1:30313-47834 GCF_000696425.1 Galeopterus variegatus
TAACTAAAATGAAACAAACAAACCTTATACCAACATGGTGACTTAAACACACAAGAATTATATCAGATAACTTTACAACACCATAATTTCACTGTAGTTCCCAAGTGGGATAGAGCTTAAGAATAAAAAGAACTACCAAAATATCTTATACTGTTTTTACTAATTTTGGAAATATAAATGTTGTTATTCACCCATTTTTATTTATTATAGCTAGATAGCTATACAAGTACGAGTATAGATAAAGATAAAACAAGTAATCATGTTAATGTTATTAGGAACCAAGATTTTCAAAGAGAACCAAGAGAACCAAGAGAAAAGAGATAGAAATATATATGAAAAGAATTAAATAAAACAATAATCTTGTGTGTGTGTGTGTGTGTGTGTGTGTGTGTGTGTGGTGCGCGCGCGCACACGCACGCACGTATAAAGACAGAAACATATCTTGGATTAATTTTTTAAATAACAATGTTTTTGGGATACAATTCCTATTTAAAGTGTACAATTCCTATTTAAGGTGTGCACATCAATGCTTTTTAGTACATTCACAGAGTTATGCAGCCATCACCACAATCAATTTTAGAACATTTTTATTGCCCCTAAAAAAACCGTTCCACCCAGTAGCAATCACTCTCCTTTTCCACCATTCCTTCCATCCCTATGTATCCATTAATCTGCTTTCCCTATGTGTAGATTTGCCTGTTCTGAACATTTCATGTGATGGAATCATATAATGTGGGGTCTTTTTTGGACGCACTTCTTTCACTTACATGTTTTCAGGTCCATCCACGTTGTAGCATATAGAGTATTGCATTCTTTTTTATTGTCAAATAATACTCCATTATGTGGATATTCCACCTTTTACTTATTCATTCATCAGTTGATGGGCACTTGGAGTTGTTTCTTCCTTTTGGCTATTATGAATAATGCTGCTGTGCCAAACTTGTGTACTAGCGGAATTGCTGGGTCATATGGTAACTTTTTGAGGAACTGCCAGACTTTTCTAAAGAAGCTGCACTGTTTTACATTCCACCAAGAACTGTGTGAGGATTCCAGTTTCTCACCAACGTTGTTATCTGTCTTTTGGGTTATAGCCATCCTGGTGGGTGATATATTGACGCTGTTTCATTGTGTTTACCTGACGAATGATTTTGAACATCCTTCCGTGTGTTTATTGGCCATTTGTATATTTAACTTGGAGAAATGTTTTTCAGATCCTTTGCTCATTTTTTAAATTGAATTATTTATTCTTTTATGTTGAATTATAAGCGTTCCTTATTCTAGGTACAGGTTCCTCATGAGATATAAAATTCACAAATATTTTCTCTCATTTCTTTCTTTTTTTTTTCTTTTCCCTTGGCAGCTGGTTGGTATGGGAATGTGAACCCTTGACCTTACGACACCATGCTCTAACCAACTGAGCTAACCAGCCAGCCCCCATCTCTCATTCTGTGTGTTGTCTTTTCACTTCATTGATGGTGTCCTTTGGAGTGCAAAAGTTTTTGATTTTGTTGAAGTACAGTTTATTTTTTCATCTGTTGCTTGTGTTTTTAGTGTCATTATGTAAGAAGGCTTTGCTTAAACCCTGGTCACCATGATGTATAACTGTTTCCTTCTAAGACTCTTATACTTTTGGCTCTTACATTTAGACCTTTGATCCATTTTGAATGAATTTTTGTATACGATATGAGGGTAGGGATCTAACATTTTTTTCACATGTGGATGTCCAGTTGTCCCAGCACTGCTGAAAAAGCTATTCTTTTCCCATTGATTAGTCTTGACACCCTTTTCAAAAATCAATTGACTGTAAATATGAGGGTATATTCCTGGACTCTCAGTTCTATTCCATTGATCTGTATGTCATACACAGATCATACCACACTTTTGACATACCACACTGTTGTGATTACTGTATCATTGTAGTAAAATTTGAAATTGAGAAATAAGAGTTTTACTGCTTGTAAAACTTTTTCAAGATTGTTTTAGCTATTCTGAGTCCCTTGAATTTCCAAATGAATTTTAGGATCAGCTTGTCAGTTTCTGCAAAAAAGCCAACTGTAATTTTGATGGGAAAATCCTGTAATCTTGAATTTGAATTATAAATAATAGTATGAAATTTTGTTATATTTTCTTTTTGGGGGAAAAAAAGGAAATATTCCAGCTCTGTGTACTGAAAAGGCCTGTACACACTGATCCGTCTAGTAGAAGTTATCATGCCTGTGGCCCAAGTTGTGGTCATAAGTACCATTTCCACTGAAAGGAACCAGCACTCTGGAGAAATGTCTGATTCTAGGCATGGGGCAGGGAATAGACATGATGAGAATATACATCTTTTTAAAGCAAGAAACCTATTACAGTAAATAGGTGGTATCAAAAGGATTCAGGAGCTAACTTGAAGAGGCTCCTACTGTAAAGAAGGGGACAATTTTAACATCACTTTTAATACCAATGGTAATAAATTAAAGCACATCAAATATATTCATGTATTATAATGATAGTTTTAAAAAAAAGCCAAACACAGCTTATTAGTGACATCTGGAGAATGTTAGAGAATCAACTTAATATTTTGGAAAGTGGTAAAAGAACTGAGCATTTGATCTTCCTTTCACCTATGAACTTTATTTCAGGTTAACCGCAAAGTTTTTCTCTCATGGAGCATTCCAGCTAATAAATGAAAAAGGAATAATAATTAGGATGTCATCATTTTGTATATTCTTAATGAAATGATAGATCTGGCAATGATCGTTAATAGCTACTAACATCCCAAAAGACAGAATAACCAGTCATCATGTACCTCTTAAAGATGTACACACCACCACGTATGGAATATTCTTTCCAATAAAATTGAATCTCAATCAAAGTTCTATTAAACAACACCATAGGGGTTCAATCAACAAAATCCATGATGTGAGAGACTCTAAAGGACAGTAACTCAGTTTCTTCAATAAATATATTGTAAGGGGTTAAAAAGAGGAAGGGTGACTTAAAGATTAAAAAAGACTTCCAGAGACACATCAATCAGTTGCAGTATGGACCTTATTAGGATCCTGACTGAGTAAATCAATGTTTTTTTAAAAAATGTATTAGCCAAATGAGGAAATTTGACACTGGTTAAATGATGATAGTTGTTTCAGTTATGATATTGGTTGCTTATATATAAATGGTGCTACATTTACAAAAATTAGAGTTCTTATCTTTTAGAAATATGTCCTGAAATATGTAATAAGATGAAATGATACAATGTCTGGGATTTGCTTCATAACAACACAGGGCAGAAAGGCAAGGGCAAGGGTTTGGATATATATCCCACAAGAATGGTAAAATTGATAATATTTTGCCCATAATGATTTGGGGTTTTTTTTTCTCTTTAGTCAAAACCTTAGGACAAATAGAAATATGAGTTAAAAATTAAACAATCAGTTCACTGAAATAGTTTAGAAATTTTTCCTTATGACTGTGACAGAAAAAGAAATATTTCACTAATTCACACATCAAAATTATTATGCTCCTGCATCTTTTTTTCACATCTAGCTATGCTTTTCAAAGTACAAGAATTTAATAATTCATCATTAATAATGATTAATTGTTTTCCTCTAGCACTCATTGATTCGTTGATTGATTTATTCAACCATTCATCTAACACTTATTTTTACACACTGCACTTGATCACTGTTTCTTAAACCTCTTAATTTGTACATTCCTTACACATACACATTTTTTCATGCTGTTTACTTGTCAAAGAGACCAAGGTATTTGTCCTATTGAATTTCCCACATTTTGGGTTTGGCCTATTGCAATCTTGTAGTGTCTCTTAACATCATCCCCGTATTTTCGTAGACTGGCAGATCTAGAGTCTTGATTATATTCCAGTTCAGTTCTTTTGGCAGCATTACATATAACTGGTGCTTTGTCATTCTTATCACATCACATAAAAAGGCACATATTGTCTGTTTTTCCCATGTTTAGTAACCATGAGATTGATCAGTAAATTTCGGGCTGTTGTCTTGATCCATTTATTAGAAAGTTCCCTGTCAACTATCTACCTAAATAGTGTTAGGGCAGTGATTCTTATCTTGGCTGCATATTAGGATCACCTGGAGAGCTTTTAAAACTATCGGCGGGGCTTCACCCCTGACCAGCTGAATCATAAACTCTGGGCGTGGGGCACAGGTAGAGGTATATTTGAAAAGTTTATGAGATTGATCAGTAAATTTCGGGCTGTTGTCTTGATCCATTTATTAGAAAGTTCCCCGTCAACTATCTACCTAAATAGTGTTAGGGCAGTGATTCTTATCTTGGCTGCATATTAGGATCACCTGGAGAGCTTTTAAAACTATCGGTAGGGCTTCATCCCTGACCAGCTGAATCATAAACTCTGGGCGTGGGGCACAGGTAGAGGTATATTTGAAAAGTTCCCAAGTGATTCTCAAGTGTAGCCAGGACTGAGAACCACTGTTTTGTCATCTACTGATGATAGTTTCCTAGTCATTTTTCCATAAGGATTTACAAGATGGTTGTATTCAATTTTTTACATTTCTTCTGCCTTAATCAACTGGAATTCTTTTATGAAGAACTTTTGCTCATCAATCAGCTCTTTGGTTTTGCTGAAATATACTCCCTCACAAACTTGGGGGAAGGGACTAGTAATTATGGATCTATGAAGTAAATACTATAATGAAGATGGGTAACTAAGATGCTAGGAGCATGACATGTCAGCAAGTAGAGGAAAGAGGAAGACTATACAAAGTGGTGATAGTTTAGCAGCATTTTGACAGATGATGGATAGGAGTTCACCCGTTAGAGAACCAGAGAAAGTACTTTATAATGTTAGGAGATTGTATTAGGCTCCACAATCTAATCACCCCTTAAAGGCCCCACCTTTCAACTATTGTAATAGGATTTCCCACCCTCTTAACACTGTTACAATGGAGATTAAGTTTTCAGTACATGAATTTTGGGGGGACACATTCAACCCATAGCAGGGATTATCACAAGGTTCTTTGTGACAGAATGTAGGGGTTTTCATCAGGAGCATTTCTACTTTGATTAAGCAGTACTCAGTTATACTGTGCATTCTGTAATCAAGCAAGTACCATGCTTAATTATACTATAAGCTTTGCCATTCAGGCATTCTTATAGAGGAGATTGTATCTGATTAGATTGATCTGTTAGGTAATATTAGTGGGAGAATGGAAAGTGGTCCAGAAAACAGTCAATCAAGTACCTGCCACATGCATAGAGCCAAGGGGAAATAAATGTAAAATATATGTAAGTCATAGTATGTGCCTTCATAAATCTTAAGACAGTTATTGCTTACATTTGAACAGGGTTTTAGTTTATATATAATTATTGACCTTATTGGTAATGATGTTATATGAAGCTGATCTTATTTAATCTTCACAATTCTGTAATGTAGATATTTTATTATTTGTAGTTATATATAGCCTCAGGGAAAGGAGGTGACTAGCCCATGTGCGAATGCGGTAAGTGGAAGGATAGATGGAGGCCAGGTTAGAAGGCTGTTAGAGTAACCTATGTGTGACTGATGAGAGCCTAAAGTGTAAAAGTAAAGGGATAGGAAATGGATAGAAGGTAATAGATATCAGAAGAAAATTTGAGGGAAAAACCAACTTAGTTACAGATCGAACATAGGAAAGACAGCAGAAGTGTAAAGAGCATTGCAAGGTGGTGGTGAAAGAGCATTTATCTGGGAGACACTATCTATACCATTAGAAAATAGTTTGACTTTGGGTAAATCATTCAAAGTTTCTGGATCCCAACTGCCACACAGATGCTTTTTGACATACAATTAGGGTTATGTCCCAATAAACCCATAGTAAGTTGAAGATATTGTAAATTGAAAAGTGTTTAATACCTGCCTACCAAATCTCTCAGGTTAGCCTAGTCTACCTGAAACATGCTCAGAACACTTACTTTAGCATACAGTTGAACACATCATCTGGCAACACAGTCCACTGTAGAGTATTGGTTATTACTCTTGTGATTGTGTGACTGGCTTAACTACTGCCCAGCATTGCGACAGAGTGTATGCCACATATTGCTAGCATAGGAAAATATCAAAATGCAAACTACGGTTTCTACTTAACGCATATCACTTTTGCACCACGGTAAAGTAAAAACATTGTAAGTCAAACATCATGGATCAGGGACCATCTGTATTTATAAAAAGAAGAGGTAAGTATCATGATAAAATAAAAAGAGGAGGAACTTCAGAGTCCCAGCATCACCTTGTGTTAATGTTTGGGAATTTCGGGTTTCTGTAAAGTGGAGATGGTTACTGTGGGGAGAGTTATGAAAATTATTTGAGATGTATGAGTAAAGCACAGAGTAGAATGCCTTCTTCATAACCAGTGTTCTTTTTCCATCTAAGTTCCTTCCAGTGTAGGGCTTCAACTGTGAGCTACCTCAAGATTTCTGTGTTAGGAGATTTCAGTGATACAGTTAAAGCCATCAGTGTGAATGAACTCTGGTTAAATCTCTCCACTTATACAGTTTTCTGCATTTTTGCAGCTAAATGTGGCTGATGAAAAACTTAAAGCCCCACTGACTGATCTTATTTTAAGTTCATGACTATGCATGTCAAGTGGGTCTTTAATTCTACCAGGCAATCATGCTATACCTTCCTGGATCGTTCTTTCCCACTCTTCTAAATGGTTATTTCACACTTTGTTCTCTCTGCAAACTGCCCGTCCTCTTTCTCTCATGGTGACCTTGCTTCCTGTTTTTTGATGAGGGTGATAAAGCACTCAGAGGGCAATGTCTGCACACTGCCTGCCTGCTAGCATGTACACATACATACTGTTTTCCTGCCTCTTACTGTACCCAAAGCCCTTCAGTGATATGTATGTTCCCTAGCACATATCTTGGTGCCTGGCTCATCATTCTTATATATGTATGTATATGTGTATGTACCTTTTCCCCTTATCTGACCTTGGTGTATTGTCTTTTCCACATATTTGACTTTTAAAATATTCAGTACCAGGAACATTTATTGTCACAAAGGACAATATTGTATGATTCCATTTATAGGAAATATCCAAAGTACAAGCAGGCAAATCTACAAAGACAGAAAGTAGATTAGTAGTTGCCTTGGGCTGGGAAGGATAAGGGTATTGGGGGGTTGACATCCAAGGGTGTGTGGTTTCTTTTTTGGGTGATGAAAATTTCTAAAATCGATTGTGGTGACACTTGCACAATTTTATGAATACACTAAAAGCTATCAAATTGTATACTTCATTTATTTATTTATTTTTTACATTTACCAAAATTGTTTTATTTAGCCATAAAGAACATCTAAATAAATTCTGTTTGTTTGTTTGTTTATTTATTTATTATGAATATTCATGAGATACAAAGCTAATTGTCACCCCTCATGCCCATGATATGAGAGCCAGATTCATACTGGCAGCATACCCATTACCAGAAATTGTGTTTGTACCCTGTGTCCCCCACCCAATTCTCCCCAACATCCCTCTCCCTTTCCCTTCCCCCCCACTCCACTTTGTAGCCCAAGGAATGTTCTCTCCCTCTGCAAGAACAATGCACTACTGTGGTCTTTCTTTCCTTCCTTCTTTTAGCTCCCACATATGAGTGAGCACATGCGGTATTTATCCCTCTGTGCTTTGCTTATTTCATTCAACATAAGTTTCTCCAGGTTCATCCATGTTGTTGCAAATGGGACTATTTCATTCTTTTTTATGGCAGAGTAGTATTCCATGGTGTATCGAATTGTAAACTTTAAATGGGTAATTTTTTTGGTATGTGAATTATATATCAATAAATCTGCTTTTTTTAAAAAAAGAAACATCAGTGCACTAGTGGGAGCTTCACATATATTTAACCTCCACATTTAATCCTCATTGCAGTCCTGGTTTCTTGGTTTTCAATGAGGCAGTCAAGGCTCAAAGAGTTTGAATAACTTCCTAGGGCCACAAACCTAAAAAGTGGCCCAGCCACATACAGATCTTTAGATGGTGCTAATAGGCTTGAGTTCTCCTTATTAACTAAGAAGAATGTAGTTTTCATTTGGGCCCACAATGATTGTTTTTAATATATGTAATTGGCCTTTGTTAACTCTATAAGTCTGATGCCACCAGATAAACATATGTTGCTACCTTCCATTTGTTTCAGAGCCTATGGGGATTATCATGTGGGAAAAATGAAACAAGGGTGGCAAAACGATTGGTAATTGTTGAAACTGGATAATAGGCACATGAGGGATTATGGGTTTATTATACTTGTGTAGGTTTGAAATGTTTCGTAATTAAAAAGGTTTTTGATGTTATTTTTTAAAGAGGACCTGACTAGGTTTTAATGGATGAAATAGAATTAGATAATTGACTAATATTTATTCATTCAGTCATTTATTTATGAAGCCTTTTTTTTTGGCAGCTGGTTGGTATGGGGATTTGAACCTGTGACCTTGGTGTTACAAGGCTGCGCTCTAACCAACAGAGCTGACTGCCTACTTATGAAGCATTTGCTATGTGTTAGCACTAAGATAGGTTTACCTCAAGGGGAAAAGTCATGTACATTGTGTGTCTGAAATATCTGCGTATGCAAATAATGTGAGACTCAAAATTTGACTTTTATTTGGCAAAAGTAACCATCCCTTCATTCATTCATTCAATAAGGTTACTTAATAGCTGTGAGGCAAAGTGCTAGGGATGGACAGACTAGATACATTAAGGGCAAATGGAGTCAAGGGGTGTGGAAGCTAGCAGACCTGAAAAGAGGGTTTATGTCTGGAGTTCGGGAGGCTTTATGGCTGAGAAGCAAGGCTTCTGATGTACTCTTCCCTTATGAATCTGTCGATTTAAGGGCAAATGGAGTCAAGGGGTGTGGAAGCTAGCAGACCTGAAAAGAGGGTTTATGTCTGGAGTTCGAGAGGCTTTATGGCTGAGAAGCAAGGCTTCTGATGTACTCTTCCCTTATGAATCTGTCGATTTGGGCTGGGTATTCCTTTCGCTTGGGAAACAGGCTTGTCCCTGTGTGTTAATATGCATGACTGAGACACAAGAGGAAGACCTGGCTATTGAACTTATTCTAGTCTCAAGGGAGGAAGATAAAGAAACCTCCAAATCTCCTTCATAGGTTTTTCAACCCAATTAAGCAAGGAGGAAAGGGAAGTGACAACCTGGGAAAAAGCTTTGACTGGATAAAGGAATAAATGTGAGAATAACTGGCGGTGACAGAAGCCGTAGAACATGGTGGGTCAGAGTACCAGCTTTGGAGGCAGACTTGTGTTTTGTGTGTTTGCTTGTTTGTTTATTGGTGACTGGCCGATATGGGGTCAAAATCCACGACCTTGGCAATTCCAGCACCCCACTCCCAAGTGGGCTAACCGGCCAGCCCTGGAGCCAGGGTTTTGGAGAATGTTTACTTATTGCTATTATTTTTAATCAGAGTGACTGAATGATGACCCTGTATTTGGCTGTGTCCAGGAAAATGCAAATGGGTATCCCTGTGTGTGTTTATAATTAAAACTATTGCATGTTTTATTTTTCTTATGGAAACAGTATACCTGTCATACATTTTTTATTCTTAGATTCTTTTCATGTTCATCTTCAGTCAACAATATAAAATAAAATCATTAATAAAGCCCAGAACCCTCTGAAATTGTAAGGAAAACATTTTATTTTACTTGTTTTTTAATCTTTGTCAATCTCCAAAACACCTTTAAAAAATTAATCCAAAATATTCTCCCCAACAGACAAGGAATCAGTATTAAAAATTTTGGCTTGGAAGTGAGTGGTTCTTCCCAAAAAATGTAAGCATCAAAAAATAGGTTCTTAGAATAAAAGTGTGTCTTTATGAACAAAAATAGCATCACAACCACAATACTATAACAAACCAAAATTAAATCATGGCCCTAAATTTGGTGTCCCTGCTGTTAACCTGACATGTATATAACCTGAATTAGAGACATGTGTCTGGTACACAAATTAGCATGAAAGAGACAAATCAGCTTGTAAAGCATATTTCTAGAATGTTGCCTGAGGTTTCTGTAATTTAATTCTCTTGATCTTTTCTGCATTTTGGAATTCTTCCCAGGACTGTTTATTAGTACTTGGACTTTGGTTTCAATCTCTTTCTTTTCTCCTTTTTGCTTCTAATTTTTTCAGTGAATACTTAGACCATGAAGGTTAAGAAGACCAATAGTTCCAGAAACTAAATTTTGTATTTAAATGCAGACTAGGTGTGGTTCACACAGCTGCAGAGCAAGCTTGCCTAGTGTTTTGCCAGTCATCAGAACCCTGACCTGCAAGGAGCATTCCTTTTCCTAGTCTTCTGAGTGTGAAATATGCTGAGTTATGATGATATGATGATATTATGCTGTATTCCTTCGTGTGTAAATAAAATAAAGACACGAGTCTCTTAGGTTCAAGCTTACAGTGACTCTGGAAGAACAGTTTCTTCTATGTTCTTTTATGGCAGTCTTTGAATAATACTAACCTGCCCCATTTTCTTGAAGCAGCTTCCCATTATTCTTTTATTACCTTTAATCACCACTGTGAGATTTAAAACAACAACAACAACAACAAAAAAAAAAAACTTACCCAGGAAGTCCTCTCACTTCTGCTTTCATTTCATGAAGCCACATTTTCTTTTAATATATTTTTTCTTCATTTGCTTTATATTATTCAAGACTTTCTTAATTACCATTAAAAGTGGAGAAATAACTGCTTGTACTTCTAGTAGGATTTCCCCACTTTAAAAAAAAACACTTTACCTCTTGAAGAGAATTCTGTTACTTTGCAAAATGCAAAAATAATCACCTTTTTCTTCCTTAGCAGTATCCTTATTTGTTATAGTATTTTTGGTTGTGATACTATTTTGTTCATACCCTTTATTATTTTTTGCAGTGTTCCAATATTGGTATTATTCATATTTTACAGAAATCTATGGAGTTAGAGACCCTTCTCATATCAGTAAGAAAAAATTAAAGCAGAAATGCTTATAACCCTTCTCATATAGCCAGAAAAAATTAAAGCAGAAATGCTTATAACTACTGTCTTAATACTGCTTTTCTGAGAAACTGAGACCTATCTGGATGTTTCTTTCAACAACAACTTATATCATGTGAACAGTAAAGGGGCTGATTTGCCTTTGTTGTACAAACACATATAAATTGCATCTACTGACCACTGATTAAATTTAAGCAGCCCACGTTTAAGGTTTAATGAAAGCTTCCTTTGATTCCATTTACCTATATTTGATCATTACTGCAGTGAGTAAGGAAGAGCCCTAAAGATCATCTAGTTCAGTCTGTTTTTAGACCAAGAACCTGTAATTCAAAGAGGCTAATTAACTTGATTAAATGCACAGAAGTAGTGAGATTAAGTTGCTTATTTTGAAATCATAGTCATGTGAACCATAAAGTGTGGTTTTTAAAAAAGCCTATCCATTAAACTTCTCAACATCTTCCTTAGTTTTTATTTGATAGGCATTTACTGAGTGTCTGCCATGTGCTGAGTAGCTTTATGCTAAGAATTGGGATATAAAGATGAACAAGACAGAAGCTCTTACTTCATTTGACTGTGGTTCTTCTGTTCCATTAGGTCATCTCTTATTTCTCTCAGGCCCTTTTAATCTTTCTTTTCCCCTCCTGACCTCCTTTCTGTCTTCCCCTTTCTTGCTGTCTGTTCTTTAGGTTGCCCGAAAAACTTCTATTTCTTTCTTCATTTCTCTTAGACTCTACCTTCCACCTCTGTTCTTAATTGCTCCTTAGTTGGTAATAATGTAAAACTGAAGTATATTCTTCAGTGTTTCTCTGCCCAATGGAGGAGTCAGGTTTAAAGAGCCACACAAGAGGTGAAGTGCAGTGGGACACAGAGGAGGGTGGTGTGGGAAGAGGAGACACCAAGGTGACATGGAGCTGAGTCCTGTAGGACAGTATGGTTTTGGTGGGCTGAGAAGAAGACATACGTGGCCAACAGTGGGAGCAGTGTGTGCGAAGTCACAGAGGCACAAGAATGAGGTGACTCAACATTTGCTTAGCAGGTGAAAACCGAGCCCCTGGGAGCAGGTTATAGCCAGAGTGGGGAATGACCCCATGTTGCCACGGTTGCAGCACTTGTCTTTCTGAAAGCATTTTTACTTGTATCCATGCCAAAATGTGTTCTTCTGATACTTGAAATTTTTTTCTTAATCCATTTTCTAGGTCACTTGTGCCACTTGCCTACCGTATGCAAAACAGAGATAATAGCTCTTCTATGCCACGGATTCAAATTATTTTTAGGGTGGGGGTTGATTTTGTGTTAATATTTATAAAACATCCAGTGAATTAAAAAATTGAAACTGTGTGGGAGGGAGGAAGAGGGTCAGCAAGAAATTGTAAAGTACTACAAAAAATGATTGTGATTGTGTAATGGTAAAAATAGTAATTATCCTGATTTGAGGATCACATATTACATACAGGTATTGATATTCAATGCTGTACCCCACAGATATATGTACAATCAATTATGTTTCAATTAAAAATAAATTTAAAAAAATTGAAACTATTTTGAAAAATCTTTCCAGCCTTTCTTTTTAAAGACAACAGCCTAAATAATATCCCCTTTTCTACATGTTCAAGGAAATATTTTGAAAATCCAGCCATTTTCAATTTTAAAAAATCTTTTGATCCATTTTTTTCATGCTGACTTGTATTATAAATGTGCATTATTATAAAAGTTATAAAAATCCAGTTTTTCTACTGACTTTTGTCATAGAGGTGCATTGTTAGGATGAAAATTTAGGCAGTATCTTTGCCAGAATGAATTATTTCACAATCTGTTTTGTAAATTTTACGTGGTGTTTCAGTGGTATAGTTTCTGTACTCCTTTGGGCCAGGGTTTGTTTATATTCGGCTGTCCTATAGGCTAGCATAGTACTATGCATAAAGTCTGATATTACTACATGTTGCTTGAACTTGATCGAATATTTAAGAAGACCCTACAACTTTTAAAAAGTTGGAATATTCTGTTTCCCGTCTTTCCCCCACCAGACATATTAGACTCGAGGTGGGAGATAGAGTAGTACAGTATTTTCTAAGTGTTGCTTGAACTTGATCGAATATTTAAGAAGACCCTACAACTTTTAAAAAGTTGGAATATTCTGTTTCCCTTCTTTCCCCCACCAGACATATTAGACTCGAGGTGGGAGATAGAGTAGTACAGTATTTTCTAATTTTGTTAAAGTTGTAAAGCGTTCAGCTCAATGCAATGATAAATAATAATTAAAAGATTTAAAGTGTTCCAGTATAAATGACTCAAAAACAACAGAAAAAATACTTTAAATGCCTTAATGTTGTTTTCCCTTAGCCTGATCAGTATACCATTTTTCACCCATAAAAATCATCTTGCAGGAGCAGAATTGAGTCTTTTAAATGCAGAGTTTGTCCTGGTCTGTAGTGGATGAGGACCTAAAATATATGCACTCTGCCCTCCTCAGATTGTTTTGCCATCACTGCAACCCCTGGCAAGCTGATCTCCCTTTCCCTCTCTTCTGACATCATTGCTATTCTAGAATAGAAAATGCTGGAAAAATACTCTATAAATTTTGGAACTGATAGATGCTGGAATTTGAGCTTTAGAAGGAGTTTATCCTCTTTGATACTCCTTCTGGAATGACTTGGGTGGAACCTAATGAACTCCACCTCTCATACCTCTGTAAACAGAAGGAAGTTCTCAACATTCGTGAGACAGCAGGAAGCTGGACATGACCTCATTTCAGTCCATTAGACTATTTGAGGAAGAAACAACAAAACTTTCCCACTTATTGACAGGTAAAGTTATCCCAATACATTTCTCTTAGCCAGTAAGAAGATGAACTGTCCTTAAATGCATTTTAAAATTGGCAGATTATACTTCCTGGTTCGTTTTTGGTCAAACAGAAATAGCCAAGAGAGAAATTATCATGATTTTTTGAGGTAGATTAAAAGTTTTCCCCAGCCTCACGTAGATGCTTTGCCAACAGTTTCATTTTGTACAGTATACCCCATATATCTCTAGTCCCTGAGCCAATTAAACAGGACAAAAGACCCCATGTTCCTCATACTGTTCTGTGGCCACAGTTTACAAAGAAATGAAGCAATAGTTAGGTAAGTATTGGTTCGTTATGTAATGAGTCACCAAAGAAGTATATGACTTACTCAGAAGCAGAATTATAGGCATTATGTTATGAATACTGAGGAGGGGATCATCTTATAGACTAACAGGAGAATCTTCACGGAAAACTAGTGAGCTTTTCCTTTTTTAAACTTGAACAAATATTTTTTGAGCTACTTTGTACCAGTCACTGTGATAGACATTGGAGATACAGTAATTAACAAGACGAATGTGGTCCTGGCCCTCATAACTACATTAAAAAATCATCCTTGTTAGACTGACCTATCCCAGCATGTGCACAGGTCTGCATATGTGTTTGATGTTTGAAGATCTCTATTGACAGGATATGAACTTGTGAGTAAATATCCTGCTTTGGGTAGCTTTTGGTTGAGGAAGCTTGAATGGACTGTTATTTTAGTGGTGGGAGGCATCCAAAAGTGGTCTTTAGACTATACCTTGAAAACCTGTGTACCATAGAAATCCTGATTATAATAGTGCCTCATCCACATACTCTATTTTATTGGTTCCTGCTTTGATATGTCATCCGTTAAAATGCTAAACTAAGATATGGTGCTAACTGTCTTGAGACCATCATGTGACTGTCATCATCTTACTGGTAATAGAAACCTTGGTTTGTCGCATGATCAATTGAAAAAAAAAATCAGAGTTTCAGCCAAATAGATGAGAGATGCACTTCCATGTACTTCGTGTCAGTGAATTAAACTAAATTCTGAACCAGGGGGGAAAAAAAAACCAGACATTGGTTTGTCGTCAGAATACCTTTGCCCTGTTGTATCCCTGTGAAGTTTATTTAACTTGTATGCAATAAGATAACCTTTCAGTTCTGACATAATGTGAGTAGAATGATTTTTTGTGAAATGTTGTCAGAATTAATATGGCTTTTTATTTTATTTATTGGTTTTTATTTAGTTATGTATTTTTTAGATGTTGGCCTGTACAGGGATTCAAACCGTTGACCTTGGTGTTATAACACCACACTCTAACTGGCTGAGCTAATTGGCCAGCCCTAATTTGCCTTTTTAAAAAGCCATCGTAGGGCCGGCCCGGTGGTGCACTGGATAGTGCGCCGCTTGGGAAGCGCAGCGGCGCTCCCGCCCGAGGGTTCGGATCCCACATACAGACCGGTTCCCGCTCACTGGCTCAATCCCTGTACTGGCCAGCCACCAAATAAATACATAAATAAATCCAATATTATCCTTTACACCTGTTTATCAAATAACAAGTAGAATCTAGTGGCAGTTAGCATTTTGCAAGTAAATAAAACATTTAACGTAGAATCTTTGCAAAGAAGGGCCTTGGGAGATGAAAATTTGGTTAGAGTACATTTTACACATGGTGTC
Organism: Galeopterus variegatus; assembly: GCF_000696425.1. Lineage (NCBI taxonomy): Eukaryota > Metazoa > Chordata > Mammalia > Dermoptera > Cynocephalidae > Galeopterus > Galeopterus variegatus. The sequence continues at coordinate 45,786 of NW_007727050.1, forward strand.
CATAATTCTCATTTATGGATTTTTTTCCTTTTTAAACAAGTGAAGAAAGGCATCTTGATAATGATTTTGAAACTCTTTTTCCTACTAGTGTCTGAGGAGACACTAACTCTTCTACGATAGGCTAAATGCACTGTAGACGTATACTTTTTATCATGTATTGATGCTGCTTTTCAAGTGAGAAGTCCCAGGGTTTATTTAATTCTCCTATGCCCAGGGGAAAATGGTAGATCAATGTTATTATGGTTGTCTCCAGAGCAATTAGGTTTCCTTTCCCAAGGAGGAGAATCACCTAGATGAGATGTAGCTGTGGTCCTAGAGCTATCATGGGTTTCTTTCCTTTTTTTTTTTTCTTTCATTTTCATGAATTATTAAAAGACGTACATTTTCAGATTCAGGAAGCCAAAGATCATAAGCAAGATAAATGAAAATTAATCCATAACTTTCTCATTCTCTCTCACCATTCTAGGCCTTAGAATGAAACATACACAAGACCTTTCAGTCTTTCACATCTCTTAAGATTTCTTTAACTATATTTCATCTCTTTGTGTCTTTGTGCTATACTCTGTGTTATTCTTTTAGACCTATTTTCTAGGTTCATCCTTCTTTCTTTCTTTTTTTTTTTTTTATTTTTATTTTGTCGATATACAATGTGGTTGATTATTGTAGCCCATTACCGAAACCTCCCTCCCTCTTCCCTCTATCATGGGTTTCTTACTGATGCATTGCATCTTTGCTTCCAGGAACCCTTGTGAAATTAACAGGAGCTTGATCTAGATGATTACTTTGATATAGAGATTTGCATTAAGATTTTGCATATCTTAAATGAAGTCTGAAACAATACCATTTCTTAGCTGAATAATGGCTGTTCCTGTTAGGCCCTTGAGTCAATGAACTGAGTCAGGAAACCTGAGTTCAGGTCATGTGGTCATGTGGCCTTGAACAAGTCAGTTCTCCTCTCTGGCTCCCCATCTGTAGATTTCATGTCCTTACCTGCAAAAGAAAGAGGCTGACCTGGTAATGTTTCCTTCTAGCTTAAAGGTCTTTAATTCTTTGTCTAGATCTACTCTGTGGTATATCTAAATGCATGTGTAATGAGCTGTGTTATGGAATTCCATGTACGTTTATGAATTAGGATTCAAAAATTCAACTTATTTCTAAATTTAATCTGTTCATAGGCTAATACTATTTTTTCTGCTTAAAACACTCTTCACGGGCTTTTCTATTCTAAAACTTTAAGATGCTACAAAGCTATGAAAACTTACAGCTTCTTCTGTAATAGAACTCATTTATGTTTTAGCTTTTCCTATACGCACACCTTCTAAAAGGCTGATGTGGAAGGAGCCATTAAAGTCTGTAGAGTTAAAAATGAACTCATCTGTAAAGAAACAAATTTGTGTAGAACATTTTTTGTTCTATAATGTGTTTGCAAAACAAACTTTAAAATCTAAATTTGTTTGTTGCTAAAAGGCATTAAGATAAGCTAAGGAAGTTTATTATTTAAGAATGATTTTATGCAATTCTATTTTGCTCATACATTGAGACAGCAAACTTTATTTTCAAATAATGCTTTTTTTAAATTATAAAATTAGCACATGCTTAATATATAAGATATGGGGAAATGCAAGAAAATATAAAGAAGAAAATTAAAATACCCCTTAATACTACCACCCAGAAATAATCATTGTTAACATTTAGTGTATCTCTATTCAATTGGTTTTCTGTATATTTATAAATCTATATATCATTTTAAACAAAAGAGAAATATACTGGATATGTAGTTTTATACTTACTATCATTTATATGATCTTTGAAAACATGATTTTTATTGACCAAATCCATTTTAAGAATATACTGTGGGCCGGCCCGGTGGCGCACTGGATAGTGCGCCGCTTGGGAAGCGCGGCGGCGCTCCCGTCCGAGGGTTCGGATCCCACATACAGACCGGTTCCCGCTCACTGGCTGAGCGAGGCGCGGGAGCAACGCCGAGGGTTGCGATCCCGTTGCCGGTCCCCGGTCCGGTGCGGGGGCAACACTGAGGGTTGCGATCCC
>NW_007727050.1:48644-52921 GCF_000696425.1 Galeopterus variegatus
AAAAAAAAAAAAAAAAAAGAATATACTGTGGGCCGGCCCGGTGGCGCACTGGATAGTGCGCCGCTTGGGAAGTGCGGCGGCGCTCCCGCCCGAGGGTTCAGATCCCACATACAGACCGGTTCCCGCTCACTGGCTGAGCGAGGCGCGGGAGCAACGCCGAGGGTTGCGATCCCGTTGCCGGTCCCCGGTCCGGTGCGGGGGCAACACTGAGGGTTGCGATCCGTTGCCGGACAGGGAAAAAAGACCAAAAAAAAAAAAAAAAGAATATACTGTGATTTATCACCCAGTCCCCTGTGGTTGGATATTTAGGTTGGTGACCATATCCCTAGTTCAGGACCTAGCTTCATAATTGATTATGTAGCCAGTTTGTAGACCAATAGAGGATGGGGAAAGAGAAGAAAATATTTTGAAAAGCAATTTTTAAATTAATAGAGGTAGGTTTATGTAATATCACATAATCCAATTTTTATTTTAGATGACAATTTTTATTAGAAAATTATTAGTAACATATTATTTCCATTTACAAATAGCCACTGAAAATATTTTGTTATATTTACATTTAGGGTCTCTCTCTCTCTCTCTCTCTCTCTCTCTCTCTCTCTATATATATATATATATATATGCATATATTTTTTAACATAATTAGAGTAATTCTTATATCCTGCTTTTTTTCACTGACATTTCCCCATGTCATTAACTCCTCTCTGAAAACATGATCTTTTTAATAGCCCCTTCTTTCTTCTTCAGATGGCTATACCATAACTTATGTAACCATTAGTACTTTATTAGACATTTAAATCTTCCCAATTTTGCTCTATTGAGTAGTACTGACAAGAACCTTTTGTCTAAAGAATAATGATAGATGTGGCCATGGTACCACCACCTCACCCCACAGAGCTGGATTTATCCTCACCGTTAACAGTGGCCTGAACATGGCTGCTTGTGTCAGCACAGCTGCCTTTACATGCCTATCTTAATTGTCCTTTTGGTAAGTGAAAATTGGCTTACTTTGCCTATTTGGTGGGTGAAAAGCAGTGTTTTACATTTGTCTACATTTAAACTTTGATTACTAGTGAAGCTAAACATTTTTACATGTATATTAATTATTCATACTGCATCTTCTGGTGTTTCTTCTTTACCCATTTTTCTATTGTATGTTCATGTTTTCTTATTGACTTGTATGTTAACTTTTTATAGAGTTTGTTAACTCATTCTGCTATATATTTGCTTTATTTGCAATTTATTGCTTTTTCATTTTAATGTAGATAAAGCCAGTGCTTTATTCTTATGGGCTTTGTTTTGTTTTGTTTTGCTTGTTTGTTTTGGAAAAGGCCAACACTGAGCCATTACTTTCATCTCTCAAGTAAAAAGTGTGTTTGCAAATGAAAAAGAACATTTCCAAAAAAGGAATAAATAAAACAAAGAAAAAATTCAGAGATATAAAGGTTAAGGGAAGAAAGGAGAGATTCAACTGTTTAGTGTAACTAGCATGAACAGAATTATTTAATCATTATTGTAGTGAGTGCTTAGTATATCCTAAAGCAAAGATGTACAAGTAGGCTGCTTATGGAGACAACTGTCAGAGGCTAGGGTGGTGATCACAAATATAGTCATTTGATTTACAAACAAGGTGCCACTGTAATTACGTGCTGGAACAACTAGAAATCCATATGGAAGATATAATTAACCTTCACCCTATTTCACACTATTCAAAAATTAACTTGAGAGGTGATCATAGACCTAAATGTGAAAGCTGAAATAACCAAATTTCTAGAAGAAACCATAGGAGAATTTTTTTGTGAGTAAGATAGGGAATGCCTTACTAGTCTGACAGACTACTTATTTACAGAAATACCTGCTTATTCCAGTCTACTTGCCGGGTGTATTTCTATAGTGAAATAAAGTCCGTCAGGCTATGATAGCTTAATCACATTGTCTTATATGACCATCCCATTCTTTTTGTACTGTCTTTGTTTACTAGGGTGGACATAAGAAATTACCACAAATTGGGTAGCTTAAAACAGCAGAAGTTTATTCTCTCATAGTTCTAGACTCCAGAAATATGAAACCAATCAAACAGGATTGGTTGCTTCTGGAGGCTCTGTGGGAGAAACCTTCCCATCCCTCTCTTCTAGCTTCTGGCAGTTGCTGGCAGTCCTGAGGGTTCCTTGGCTATATTAGGCTGTTTCTGTTGCTTATAACAGAATACATGAAACTGGGTAATTTATGAAGAATTGAAATTTATTTCTTACAATTTTGAAGGCTGGATGTCCAATGTCCAGGGGGCATGTATGGTGAGAGCCTTCTTCTTGGTGGGAACTCTTCACAGCAGCACAAGGTGTCACATGGTGAGAACAGCTGAGCAAGAGAGCCAACCTCACTAGCTCTCCTTATAAAGCCATCAGAGCCACGATATGATAACTTATTACTTCACGAATGAATTAATCCATTTACCAGGGCACAGTCCTCACCATCCAGTTATCTCTCAAAGGCCTAGAAATTTGGAATATGACCTTATTTGAAAGTAGGGTATTTGCAGATGCAGTCTACTCTTAACACTGTTGTAGTGGAGATCAAATTTACGACACATGAGCTTTGGGGGAACGCATTTGACTTATAGCATTGCCTTACAGATGCATCCCTCCAGGTCTGCTTCCAGCTCCACACTGCCTTCTTTGTTTATGTGTTCTAGTTTTGTCTCATAAGGATACTCTGTTTGGAGTTAGGGCCCAGTGTGATTTCATCTTCATTTTTACCATAATTCTATCTGCAAATATCCTATTTTCAAATAAGGTCACATTCCAAGTTTCAGGTGGACATGAATTTTCTTTGGAGTTAGGGCCCAGTGTGATTTCATCTTCATTTTTACCATAATTCTTTCTGCAAATATCCTATTTTCAAATAAGGTCACATTCCAAGTTTCAGGTGGACATGAATTTTCAGAGAACATGGAAACCCCTACAGCTAGCAACTTGTGCAGCTAGCAGAAGAGGAAATAGCATGGGAAAGGAGTTAAGAGGGCAGCTCTGATCCTAGCCAGCTCTGAAACCTTGGAGAACTGAGCTTGTCATTGTCCCTACTTCTCAAATGAGGAGGGTGATCAGTGAATAGTCTTCAAGTTCCCTAATCGTCCTAAAGTACAGATTGAATGATGAAGAGTCACGTGCATAGCTGATTTCTAGCTCTGCCACTCTTCTTTTTATCTGGCCCCTGATTGTTTCAGAGGGGTATTTTAAGGTATAAGTAGTAGTAGAGGGCTGTGACATCTTTGGATAAAAGACTGAATATCACTGTTGTGGTCTGTAAGTAAACTGAGGGCGTTCCTTAGGCTTTTGTGGATTGGCAAAAGGTAGTTGCTCTCCTTAGAGAAGATTTTTCTATTTCTTTCATCTCTGCCTTCACCCTGATGTTTAAAAACAAACAAAAAACAAGAAAATAAAATTTTTAATTGTTTTGTTTGTTGCTAAAGATCATTTAGCACACAGATGTTCTCAGATAGGAGATGGGACAAGTGGGTTCCAAAATATATTAGGTTAATGTTGTCCTCTTTTTTTCTTCTGAAAGAGTGATCTTCCAAAAGCAGGCCTTCCTGCTCACTGCCCGGTAATTTTAGTGACGAAGAAATACACACTGAATTGTAGGTAGTGGGAAATGTCTGGCAGTTCTGAAACCTTATTCTGAATAACTAAAATGGTGAAGTTTAAATCTCTCTTCAGCAGACATAGTTCACAAAAAGGCACAGAAGAAAATGTTCATTTATGTGGCATTATCTCCCATGTAAAAAGTCAGTCTTCATCTTTTCTATATGCTCAGCAAGACACAAAGGAGGAATTCTCTGGCTGCACATCTTACAGACCTCAGTGTTACTGAAATGAAAGTGCTTCAAGGACATTTCCATTTGTTACTAGCTTATGGTTTCTCATCGCATGTAAATTATTTTTCCACTTTTCATTTTAATTCTTTGCTGTCATAGTCTGGTAAAATGATCATTTGGTTTCTTTCTCTGAAGATATTCACTGATCACTCAGCTGACAGTGTCCTTTGTCTATAAAAGCGTACTGCCAGGGCTGGCCCAGTGGCGCACTGCTACAGTGCGCCGCTTGGGAGCGCGGTGGCGCTCCCGCCGAGGGTTCGGATCCCACATACAGACCGGTTCCCGCTCACTGGCTGAGCGAGGTGCGGGCGCAACACCAAGGGTTGCGATCCCGTTGCCAGTCCTGGTCCGGTACGGGCGCGACACTGAGGGTTGCGGTCCGTTGCCGGACACGAAAAAAGAC
>NW_007727050.1:53585-56260 GCF_000696425.1 Galeopterus variegatus
TTTTTCCCCCTTTTTTCTTTTAGAAAATGTGTAGGGCTATGAACATTCTTATATGGAATAGATGTATGTTTTGAACTACAGAGTTTCACTGCAGAAAGAGGTCCCTTTTAGAATCTTAATAGCCAAGTTCTCCTACAGTTTATCCATCTGCTAATGGTAGAAATATCTATTTCTTTAAAATAATCTAAAGGTTAAAATGCTAGACGGTGAATAATAAATATTGTATGTTGTTCCCAGGGCTGTCTTAAATGTGTTTTATTACCATTCCGAAGTGTCTCTTGAATCTTACCTTTCTTCTTTATCTCCAGGCCTCAACCTACTTCAGGCCCTCTCCTCTGTCTTCTGCCTCTAGTATCACCAGAGATGCTACAAAAACAAGTCTGATCATAGAATACCTCTGCTTTAAGCCATGGTTCTCAGTTGCCTCAGAACTTAACTGCATGCCCTTTAAAATCTAGAGCCAACCTTTTTTCTCCAGTTTGATCTCCAACTACCCCATCTTACACACCCTATACTCAAGCCACACTGCACTTCTCCTCATTTTCAGATTATTTTAAGCTCTTTCATGACTCCCTTCCTTTATAAATGTTGTGTCCTCTGCCTCGCGCTATTTCTTTGTGTCCGCCCTCTTTGCCCTGAGAACCCTTGCTCTTTCTTTAAGACCCTGCACAAGTATCAACTCCTCTCTGTTACCCAAGTGCTGAATTTATACAACTAATGTAGTTCCTCTTATATTGCTTTATAATGTTTCTTTGCTTACCTGTATCTCCTAGTGACTACACTGGGAAGTTTATCTAGTTCCTCTTTGCCATCATTTAGCCAATTTCCTGGTTTAAACAAGGACTCCACATTTTCGGGTGATTAAATGAATGATTAATTATGTCCAAAAGCAAAATTGTTAGACGTATTTCACAACTTCATTGATAGTCCATAGTTATATATAGTTAGAAAATAAACAGTATATAACGTAATTGTATTCAGCCTTATCTTAGGCTAAAACCACTGAAGGTACCTGGAGAAGATATTACATAATTTGGTTAGATCCCAACTATCTTTCTCTTGAAAGGGATATTCTGAGTTTCACCAAAAGCCTTAACTAAAACCACTGTTTTCTATATTTTTACCTTTGTTTTCTTCTTTCATTCATTTATTCCTTAATGTAGCTGTTTATTCAACTGTCTGTTGATCAAACAGATACTTATTGAGTGTCTCTTATGCACCAAGCAGATTCCTTGGGCCTAGATAACCTTCCTTTGTGAGTAGTTAGGTACAAACTATAATTATCTTCCTCTTTGATGCTTCTTTTTCTCTGAGCAATTACCATAATCTCTTTCACAGAGCACATGTGAAAAGGACTCAGGGGATTTTAGTTGATATTAAATTGAGGCATCAGTAATATGATGTGGCCTCCGGGTGACCATATAATTTATTGTTCAAAACAGGGTACTTGGGGGAGTGAGAGAAGGTTTGTTAATAATCGAAAATAACGGCACTATCCCAGGCAAACCAGAATGTATGCTCACCCTATGTGTACCCCTGTAAATTTAATCAGATTGCATCACTAGCTGCCTTCCATTTCCAAGTTCATCTCAGGGTTATGTTTTTATGTTTTTGTCTCTTCTCTTTCTTCGCCCTGTTCTCCCCAGTGCCTGAGGCCTGTGCATCCCTCTGAAGCCTGCCCAATTCAATGACCTTTCCCACATCAGTCCAGTCCGTTGGATAGCTCTCTGTTCTGAATTTATTTAACATATTGTTTATATACTTAATTTGCAGCTAGATGCATTGTGGTTTGTCATAGCTGTTGCTGTTTTGACTCCTTTGTTTGTTTGTTTGGGTGGCTGGCTGGCACAGGATCTGAACATGTGACCTTGATGTTACAAGGCTGCCCTCTAGCCACCTGAGCTAACCGGCCAGCCTTGGCTCCTTTTGTTAATTAACTTTTTCATATATTCCTCCTCAACTGAACCATAGATTCTTAAGGGCCCATAATTTGAACTTAAATAGACTCTTGTAGTGCCTTATTCATAGTCAGGTAATACATATTTGTTGACTATTTTACTTCCTGGCCTGCCTTTATCTTTCTTAAGAACCCTTCCATTTATATCAATATTGTGTGTCTGTCCCAACAAAAAAGTTTTAAGAGCTTTGCAATGAAAAATTTTAGTGATTACATTTTAAACTTATTTACCATGGGGTATCTTAAATATGTCATTTTATCAGTTTAGATTATACTGTGTATCTTGAATCAATATTTTTAAATGTTGGAATACTACTGAAATAGAAAAAGAAGAAAGTGATGCTTACAGTCCTTTGTACACATCTCCAGCTCTAACTGCACATTTTAATGAAATTAATATTTTCAATAGGGCTACATTTCTTAATTATAAAAATAATAGGTCTTTAACAGAAGAAAGGATTAATTAGTTGCCAGGCTTAAAGATTTAAAACTATATTGAATGAACTCTTATTTTCTGGAGGCTTTGATTTAGAAAAAGTTACTGATTTTTTTTTATTCTGGTTTTTATTTTATATAGTTAGGTCCTAAAGATACAGATTAACAGTTAATTTTAAAACTTTTTAACTCAGTACAAAAAAATCTTATATACCATGAGTAATTGAAAATTCTAATTTTGGGCCGGCCCAGTGGCGCACTGCTACAGTGCGCCGCTTGGGAG
>NW_007727050.1:56955-61780 GCF_000696425.1 Galeopterus variegatus
TAATTATTTCAGTGTTTCCCCAAAGTTCTATTAGTAAAAGAAACTTATGGAAATAGCATATGTTCATTTCAGAAATTCAGCAGAGAAACATATAAAGCAGAATGTGAAAATCAATCTTAACTGCCACCAACATTTCCCTATTTTCCCCACCCCAGCATTCTCACTCCCCAGAGGTAATCTTTTCTAATACTTTGTTATGTATCCTTCGAGGCCTGCATTGCTGTACCTCTGTACTCCTTCTTGTCAACAGTTCATGTACTGTGATACCAATTTCTTTTGGAGGCCCCCACACTGGGTGGGTGGTGACTTCATCATTATTGACTTGTCAACACTGTCATCATTGAGGAGTGCCTGTGAAGATGAATCTAACTTACGACCTGGCCTCAGGTCGTTTTCAGTGCAGTAGGAGAGAGATGTAGGTGATAACTATAAAGGTGAAAGAGGTGGAAGAGAGCAAGAGAGGAAGTGCTATAGGAGTCATAGGGTAAACAAAAACCACTTTTGATTGGCCAAGAGGCGATAATTGAGCTATACCCTGACAGACAGACAAGATTTGCATTGTGGGGGGAGGGAGGCAAAAAGCAGATGTGCTGGCCGGAGAAAGGCACAGAGATGCGAGGAGTTCACAAGATGATTCCATTTTTCCAGACTGTTGCATGCTCGCACGGGAGTGGCAGCCAATAGAGATGCAAAGGTGGTTTCGGGGAAGAATGAACACCTTTATGATAAACTTTTGAAAATTTTTGAGCAGGATAGTGGCTACCTAGAGATGTGCCTTAGGAACATCAATCAGACATTGGAGGGGGTAGAGTGTCAGTCACAGGCTTTGCAGGCATTTGGATGAAGAGTTATCATGAGGTGTACTGGCCTTAGAGCTCTTACTCAAATGGGACCTGTAGGTCTTAGCAGCTACCATGTTCCATCAACTCTTAGGAGGCCTTGATTGTTAGACACACCTGATTTTAGCTGCCAGTAGGGGAGGAAAAACACCCCAATTAATTTTAAGACTACACCAATTATTAAATACATTATGATTTTGGAGATCACAATAATGAAGAAATGTGCATCATAAAATCAGTAATATAAGGTCATTGCATGGGCACAGGGAAGAGATGGGATGTGCAAGAAAGAGAGTTAAGAAATGAAAGAGGGGGTGAAATCAAAGACAAAGTGGAGAAGTTGACCTTGAAGAGGAGGTGAAGGAGTGCGTCTTCCCCTGCCTCGAGTTAAAGAAATGATTGAGTACTGGCCCAGAGAAGTTTAGAAGCTGAGAGGCTGACATATTTAGCAAACTCATATTGAGTAACCTCCATCTTGGAAAAGAGAAGGCAAGGTCATCTGCAGAAAGAGTGACAGTGGTGGGTTTGAGAACTCGGGACTTAAGAGTGAAATGGTTTCAGGTAAGTGGGGCATGAAAGATGGTTGGTTAGACAGGACTAAAACAATTGCCATCAGAAATGAGGTGGCCCAACAAAAAAATGATTACATTGTGTAATGTTGAATGTACTAATTATCCTGATTTGGGGGCATTACATATTGCACACAGGTATTGATATTCAATGCTGTACCCCACAGATATGTATAATCAATTATGTTTCAATAAAAAAAGAAAAAAGAAATGAGGAGCCCAGTTAACGTTGCAAAGCATGGATTATTAAAGAAACTAGCTGGCACTATTTTATGACTTGTCCAGGAGCACTTGTTACCTGGAGAGAAGGATGGAAGAGAACAAAGGGTGGGAGACTGGCCGGACAGGTACAGCAGAAGGACAGAAAAGCCAAATAATCTAAGTTTCTCCTAAGGGATAGCGTTTGGCTTGCTGTGGAGTTCAGGGTAAGAAATGAGAGGTGAATTCAGAAGAGGAGTGATGGATAAATGGAGATTTTTTTTTTCTTTTAATTGGTGGAGGACAGGGGGTTAAGGATTGGAAAGTATAAAGAAGGCGAAGAACAAATCTTTTGAAGAGGAGTAAGTAAGAAAGTTGATTTGGGAATTTCAAAATTTAAGATCACAGAGGTGGAGTTCTGAGGGTTGAGGCTTGAGGATGAAGACGTGTTCTTTCTAAAGCACAGATGGGAGTATATCTCTGTATGGCTGCCAGGCTCCCCCATGCATTTCATGATAAAGACTTCTTACAGGACAGGGCTCATCACAAGCTGGCCCCATCCTACCTTCCTGTCATCTCTTTGTGTGAACCCCATGTTCTAACCACACCCAACTCTTCTCTGTGCGTAGGGTCCTCAAGACTTTTATCTACCTTTTTGCCTTGAGGCATGCTATTCTCTTTTGTATGAAATGCTCTTCCTCCTCTTCTCTGCATTGTAGCCACCTACCCATCCTCAAGACCTAGTTCAGGTGGCTCCTCTGCGACATCTTGCCTGGCTCCTGCCAGCAACATTGAGCATACCTTCATCTGTGTCCCCTTATACTCTGTCCATGCGTCCTGTGGCATTTTACCACAGGATATTCATTTATATTTCTTTCTCCAGTAGATTGTGACCTCCTTGAAGTCAGAAACTGTCTAATTCTATTCTTTACTCATGGTGCTAAGCACATGTTAAGTGCTTATGTCTGCCTTTTGTTGTGCTCTTTTGAGTGAATGAACTAATCCAGTACATGTCAGATGTTACTGTGCATTCAGCTGGAGAATATTGTTAAATTTCAGATTCTGATTTAGTAAGTCTGAGGTGAGGTCTGAGATTCTGTCTTTCTAACAAGCTTCCAAGTGGTGCCTGTGTTGCTGGTACATGAGCTAATTCACAGTGTCTTGCCCAAGAAAATAGCAGAAGTGGAGCAAAGAGAGGCCATCAGAAATGAGGAAGTAGGGCAGTTAAGAGGCTTGTGACTGGGAGAAACCTTCAGGATGAACCTGGAGCCCCCAAAATAATAGCAGGAGATCATGCAGGAGGAGAGGCTCAAACCGTGGGCTAAAGCAGGAGGTCGTGGTGGAGGGTGGTTGTCAACATGGAGAGAGGGTACAGTTCCATGACTTAACGTTTCAGTAAAGAAGAGGTGGTGAGATGTGGGCGACCACAGCAAGGTGGGACTGCAGCAAGGGTCTGCACTCTGGAGGAGAAGGCTGGCGAGAGGATGGGGCATTCGGAGGCGTGTGGGGCCTGTCTCCCTCCAGCACTTATTCACAGAAGGAGGGCATTTGCACCAGTGCGAACAGGACTGGTGAGGGGACAGGAAAGGCTGGGTTATAGGGTGGGGGAAGCCCCTGAAGAAACAGTGGGTACTGGAATTTGACAAGGGATCGTTTCCTGATGTTAAGTTTCTAGATTCTAGTGTGAAAATTCTTTTTTTTTTTTTTTTCTAAACTCATAGATGACAGAGAAAGTAGCACTAATAAGCATTCTATTCCCACAGTCTCACAGGTCTGATCATTCTAAGGATGGGTTCAGCAAACCTAACTTTTTAAAGTTCTACTGTGCAAAATAATGCAGTATATACTTTTATCACATATGAAAAATGCAAAGAAAAATAAAATATTTAAATGCAAACCTAACTTTTTAAAGTTCTACTGTGCAAAATAATGCAGTATATACTTTTATCACATACGAAAAATGCAAAGAAAAATAAAATATTTAAATCTCACACTAAGCCCTTTCCCCCACAATGAGTAATCAGTATTTACAGCCCGACATGTACTCTTCCAGCTTTCATTCATGCAAACTTAGTACACATGGACAGGAATTTTTTAATTCTATAATGGGATTTTCATATGCATGGCATTGTGCAGATTGTTTTTCTCATTTAGGAGCGTGTCATAAACATCCCTCCAGGTCAGTGGACAGAGCTCTAACTTATTTTTTTCCTGGTCATTTTTAAATAGCTGTGTATAAATATAGATGTCGCATAATTTGCTCTGCCATTCTCCTTTTGATGGACAATTGGGTGATTTCCAATTTTTGTTACCACAAACAATATAACCAAGAAAAAGTCATATTGTCACCAGTTCCTCAATAACGTAAGTCTGTGACTTTAGTCATACATATCAAAAATAACTTTTTATATCAATGGCATCTTTTAATGAAGCACAGCAGTTTGTAGACCTTTGCTATCCCATACAATGGCCACCAGTCACATGTAGCTGTTTAAATTTAGTTAAATAAAATTAGAATTCCATTCCTTACATCAGCCTCATTTCAGGTGCTCAATAACTATGTGTGTGTAGCGGCCACTGTTAGAAGAGGCCATTTCTATCCTTGCAGAAAATTTTCCTGGACAACCTGGACTCGACTGTCGAATGTCACATCTTAAAGGAGAGCTTACTTTTCAATGAGTTAGTGTTTTAAGGAGAGCCCTTTAAAAAAAGTAAAAACTTTGTATCTTTGTCGGTTGCCTCTCCAGTTACTTCAATGAGAATCAATATCCAGATGAAGCAAAGAGAGAAGAAATTGCAAATGCTTGCAATGCAGTTATACAGAAGCCAGGTAAGGCACAGGCCCCTCTCAGCTCTGCAGCGCTGTCCTCGGGGATGCATCAGCACTTGGCGTCACCACATCTCAGTCCTCATCCCAGCTGAGTGCTGTCAGCTTAGTCTGCGCCGTCATTCTGCAAGTAGTCACTGCCCTGTCCTGTTCAAACAGTACTTCTGAGGGCTGTTATCATGGTACTCAGATCAAACGCTCACATTGGAGAGGTTTCAGAGAGTGACCCTGCATAAGATGTGAGGCCTCAAAATTACTATTTTTAAAAAATATATAGATTTAGGGCCGGCCCGGTGGCGCCAAGTGCTGATGCATCCCCGAGGACAGCGCTGCAGAGCTGAGAGGGGCCTGTGCCTTACCTGGCTTCTGTATAACTGCATTGCAAGCATTTG
>NW_007727050.1:62704-64765 GCF_000696425.1 Galeopterus variegatus
GGATCCCATATAGAGACCGGTCCACTCACTGGTTGAGCGTGGTGCAGGCGCGACACCGAGGGTTGCGATCCCGTTGCCGGTCGCGGTACGGGCGTGACACCAAGGGTTGCGATCCCGTTACCAGTCACGAAAAAAGACAAAAAAGGAAAGAAAAAAAAAATATATATATATATATAATTTATTTTTCAAAAGTTTAGCATAAATATATCAATTCTGGTATATCTAGATGTATCTGTAGACATATAGATAAATCTATATATTTTTTTGGTAGTGGGGGGTATGGGGATCAGGCCAAAATAGTTTTAGTTTGAGAAAGTTTGTTGATAAAAAATATTATGATAGTTTTTTTTTCTTTTACAATGATTGTAAATTATATAATTCTGTATTCCTTTTGGGGGAAAGAATTCTTTTTGGAGTTGGCTCCTTCTCAAATTGGAATGACTTCTGTTTAGCTGGGAAAAACTTAGGGTAATACCATTTTGAAGTCCTGTTGTTCCTGTGCAAGTCAACAAAACCACTTAAATATTTCGTATGTATTTTCTTCCATGCATTAAAATATTATTCCACATTTTACAGATTTTGTTACCAGAAACCATTCTCAGTTAAGATGATCTGATTGATTTCCATTTGGCCAGTTATTTTGATTGGTTTAAAGGCTATATACAAAAATATCAGTGTTTTATATTCAAGGCTATATACAAAATATCAACGTTTTATAACAAACAGTAATTTATTCTCCCATACCCAGAAGCCACACTTCTAGAAATCTATACTGTAGAAACTCAGCTCCAAAAACACTCAAGTGAGAAGAACCTGTGTACCCTTTTACACAAGCCAAAAGTTCCTGCCCTAAAGCCGTGCACGAACTTGAACTCTCCCTAAGTACTTGACTCCTATATCATCAAGGCCCTAACAAACCTGTTTTCTGGTTTCTCCACCCACTGTGGATTAAAAGCTGAAAAACAGAAAAGGACAGGAGAGGAGGGAATGATATAGGTGGGTCCTTATTGGCAAGCATGGTGTTATCTGTAAGAAGTTACATTTGATAGCAAAGACGATGATAATTCTAGATTACAACCTGAATTGTGCTATGTATTCCACGATAGTAACAGTTGTGGATGATCGTACTGGCCTTTAGCCTTCAAGAAAATGTGTAACATCCTCTGTCTTAAGACAGCAGGAAACTAGTTAATATAAGGTCTTAAAGGTGTAAGTAAACTTTTATTATCTGGATGCTTGATTAAAAAAATAACTTATTCCTCTAGAATGATGCCAATTAAATGAATCCTCCCCCGTACTATCACATGAACTTTGATCTGGCACCCAAGCCGGCTGACTTTGTAGAATGCTTTAATATTGTTTATGGCCTTTTGAAATGAAGCATATTTTGTCATCAGTTGCTATTTGTGTATCCATTTATGTGTTTATTTGTTCAAAAATAATTTGAGTGTGTACATGGTACTAGGTAATGCTAAAAAATAATTCCCCCCTGCACTTGTTATGTTGGCATTTAATGCAATCAAAAGCAACTTTAAAAGAAAAGTGTTATTCCTTAAAATTAGTTCATTCATGGGTTCCAGATATAGATTATCTGACTTATTGCATGCATTTACAGGCAAAAAACTGTCAGATCTGGAACGAGTTACCTCCCTGAAAGTATATAATTGGTTTGCTAACAGACGGAAGGAGATCAAGAGGAGAGCCAATATCGGTAATGTATCAGCAAGGCTGCTTTCTCTTGTGACGCGGTTACAGACATCAGTTTATTTTAAGAGTGACTTCAGTTTAGAAACTGCAGGTCTGAATGATCCTAACTTTTAAGCCTAACAATGCTTAAAACTTTTGACCTGTATGTTTTTCTTCATTGTATTTTTAATAACCCAAAGTGAGTATTATTTACACTTTCTGTATTATTACAATAATGACATTGTTTTCTTTTTTTTTTTTTTTTTTTTTTTGTTTTTTTTCGTGGCCGGCAACGGATCCCAACCCTCAGTGTCGCGCCCGTACCGGACCGGGACCGGCAACGGGATCGCAACCCTCGGTGTCGCGCCCGCACCT
>NW_007727050.1:64998-87875 GCF_000696425.1 Galeopterus variegatus
CCCCCACACCTCACTCAGCCAGTGAGCGGCCGGTCTGTATGTGGGATCCGAACCCTCGGCGGGGGCGCCACCGCGCTTCCCAAGCCGCACCACTATAGCAGTGCGCCACCGGGCCGGCCCTGACATTGTTTTCTTATAAAACCCATTGTTCTTAATGTTTTAGAATACAGAATTAGACATGACACCTAAGCAATTGATTACTCCTGTGGTACACATTAAAGATATTGGTAGGGTCTTGAGAGAGGAAATGTGATAACCTGTGCTCCTTTATTATTACCAGGCTATGACTTAGTAGGAAACACCTGATTAACAAAATCAGAATGAAAGAGACTTAACAGAAAAGGAATACAGCAAAAAACAGATAAAGAGCATTTAAGAAATTTGAACTCTTGATTTAATCATTTCACAATGTATGCACATATCAAAACATCACATTGTACCATAAATATGTACGATTTTTATTTGTCATTTATACCTTGATAAAGTTAGGGGGAAAAAAGGAAATGTTAAAACTGCCCCAGGGGGAACTACGAATACAACTAAACAAGGAAGAAATAAAGGTTTTTTTCCCCCATTCAAAACTATAGTAAAAAAAGAAATTTGAATTGATGAGATTGGGGTGGGGGATTGGTCTTAAGCTTCTGAAATTGCATTTCATTTATAAATATACTTCCTTTTCATCATTACAATTCTCAAATGCTTTATAGAACTCCAAGGAGAGCTATTTAGTTAGCAAGTATTTATGAAGTATCCTACAGTTAATGTCTTAAACTTAATATGCATAGCAGCAGGGACTCCAGAAAGGCAAATGTGTACCTCCCGTGATCTACATGTACTTGAATTTCATCCATCTGCAGTTTAAAAGAAACAAAATACAGAGGAATATAGGTTATTGTTTAATTATATTCTAATTTCCTCAATACAAAAATTAATTCAATGTTTCAGTCATTATGATAAGGTAGCCGGTAATTTAGGGATCTATTTGCTTTTTTCGAAGAAGCAGCAATCCTGGAGAGTCATGGGATAGATGTACAGAGTCCAGGAGGCCATTCCAACAGCGATGATGTCGATGGGAACGACTACTCTGAGCAGGTGAGCAACCAGGCAGAGGTGCTTAGTGACCAAGTGGCGGGATAGTATGACAGCTCAGTTCTGTGGGTGTGGCTCTACGGGGTGGGGGAGGGAAAAGTGAATGTCCCTCCACTCTGCTCATGTGTCTAGTTAGATTTTCATGTAATTTGAAAGGAATGTGGTAAGATTCAGTTGTCCTGTTGAATTTGTGAGAAATCGTTATTCACCCCCATGGATTTATTGTCATACAACAGGATACTTGGCAAGTACGCAATGGGGAGGAGGAGGAGGGAAGAAGTTCAGAGGGAGGCAGAGAAGCAGAGAAGGTAGAAGAAGAGAGGAGGATCTGACCCAAACAAGCAAGTTACACCATTCACCACATACACTCAGTGTTCGAGAAGTACTAGGGGCAGCGGGCAGCCGTGACCCACGCCTAACACATACCGTTGCAGGGCACAATGGAAGGCCCTATCCACTCCAGCCCCATCAAAGTGGGAACCCTCGTGCCCAAAGGAGTGGTTCTTCCGGAGTCTCTCCGGCACATTGACACATGCATCCTCTCATAAATGCAATACCTGCATGTCCTCTCACCTCGCCCCCATTTATTTTGCATTGCTTGGAAAAAGATGTATTTAACTGTAGTCACTGCATGGAATAATTCAGTAACTAAGACTGTGGGGGGTTGTTCCCCCCTTGTGTGTGTTGACATATCATTAAAATTTTTATAGGATTTAATTTTCATTTCTATTTGGAATATGCAGAGAACATATGGTTCCTTCCCCTAGACCAAAGCAAGAAAATTTCTTTTTCCTGCAAGGTCTACACCTTTTCCTCACCCACTGGCCGGTTTGTAAATACTGTCTTCCATGTTCTTCCTCCTCCCTGGCCTCTGTTTAGCAGCTTGAACACAGACACTCCCAGAGTGCATGCGATTCTGCGCTGATCTCTTTTCAAATTCCGAAACCAATCTGTGAAAATCAGAATGAAGCAATAATGCCCACACTTCCCAAGGGTTACCTTTTTCCCTTTAGGACTCCAAATCACAGCCCCACCTTTTACTCAGAGGATGTTCTGTAAGTCTTTCTAGTTGGGAACATTCCTCTTATTTTTCAACCAACCAGTATATGGATTGTTTCCATCTTTTTTTTACAGATGCCCGGAGGGCAGCAAATCCCAGACGCTTTTTTCCCTAAGCGTCTTACCCTTTCCAAAGCTCTTTGATACAGCGTTCCTCTGAAGATGTGTTAGGTGCGAAACGTGCCCCTTCTTCGTAACAACGTCTTCATTGCCTGAAGTACATCCTGCAATGCCAGTCTTCTCCTTCGCAGCTTTGTTTAACATGCTGAGCTGTGCAGGATGAGAGCTCCACACTCCCCGACACAGCTGCCTCCTCCGGAGAGCTCTGCAACTTCCTCCCATAGCCATTTCCAGTGGTGACAGTTTTGTCCTGTTGGAATTGAGAACTTTTTTTTTCTTTTTTTTACAAAAATTCATTTTTATCTCGAAGATGTTCGTGTCTGTCATGTTAAGTTTTGTCTAGTTTTCTCAGTTCAGTAGAGCAGTACCATGAATTCTCATAATCTGTTTGTAAGAATAGAAATCTGGAATTTAATAGCTCACTACTGTGACCTTCAATGATTAGTGCTGTATTTGTTGCAAACACAAAAATCCAAATTATTGGTTTTATGTCAGTCGCTACAGGTGTGATCAGCAGCAGCAGCAATCTTTCTGATAGAATGATTAAAATTCTCAACGAGAAAAAACATGTTTATTGCCTTTTATGTGTTGGATTGTAAAAGTGCCAACTGAGAGTCTCTGGACCTATTTCCATTCAGTGTCTACTTAAATATAGTCCACCTCTCCTCTGTCATGAGACCCTCCCCCACTGTTTCCTCCCATGGCAGTTTGGCCTCCTCGCACCCCAGCATGCCTTCCTGTGAGCTGCAGAATCACACTCCTCCACTAATAACATCCGTTTCTTATTTCTGCATATCTAGGATGACAGCACGAGCCACAGTGACCACCAAGACCCCATCTCATTAGCCGTGGAAATGGCAGCAGTCAACCATACCATCTTGGCATTGGCCCGACAAGGAGCCAATGAAATCAAGACAGAGGCCCTGGATGATGACTGATCAGGGAGGGCTAACCATGACTAGTTAACTTAGTTTAGATGTAGCACCTTAGCGGACTTTCCTCGGTCCTTACCATGTGTTCTTACAGTTTAACTCACAATTTCTCGTGTGTCGGGTAGTGTTAGGGTCTTGTTGTGTGAAGATGGCATGGTGCCTCAGCCTTTGCATATACTCTCAGTATTAATTCCCAGTAACTAGTAACCAGCGGCCAACCAGACTTCCCTCCCCCACCCCCAAGGCTAGGACATCTTGCTGCTCTGTCTTTCATTCCAAGAAAGTGCTTCCAGGTATCTATATAGCCCTCAGTTCTCAAATCTTAGGCTACACATAAAATCTCGGGTACCTTTAGATTCATGTAACACTAGTCTACCCCCTTTCTTCCCCAAGACTGATAGGAGCAAGCTGAGGTAGTGGCACAGGATTGACAGACACCATTTGGGGAGTATCCACAGCATAAAAGGAACACTAGAATCCCCACCTCAGCATGAGAATAACCGATTCCAGCTGCAATAAGCCGTGCCTCGTTACAGTCACACTGTGGCTAGATTATACTTCTTTGGGTGCTGTGCTAAGAATGTCAATGGAAAAACTCGATCTCAGATTTTGGTTGATGTTAACATGCCTGACACAGATATCCTTTCTTCTCACAAGCTGTGTGACTTAGCAGATAAAATACTGCCTTTGGGACCATGATTAAAAAAAAAAAAAAAAGACAAAAAACAAAAGTCATAAGAAACAACCCCAGCTTGAGAGCATTGGAAAACAGTATGAGCTGAATGTCTGATGGATGCCAAATCCCGCACTTGGCACCGCTGTACATTCCGCAGCAGTTATCAGTGCCTGCCTGCAAAAGTTCTGCAGGTCATCGAGGAAGCTGCTTTGCCTCCTGTCGTGTTCCCTTTCCCTGCTACCAAACAAAGTCTTTCAAGGATGGAGCTAAGGTCAAAAATGAGTGAAAGAATTACAGTCTTTGTATCCATTAACTGAAGCCCCCTCAATCTGAGAGGCCGATAGAGGGCTTTGTAGTGGGATTATGTTGACCGACTATCAGCGATGCAAACACTTGCCTAAATAGGAGCGGAAAAAAGCAGGGGACATTTACCACTTATCTTGTGGGTGTGTGAGATACAACAGGATGTGACTGCTTTGGTGTTCTCTGTATTCTGTCCTTGTAGAGGTGTGAAAAGCTATATTGTTACAGGCAATTTATTTAATAATTGGAAGCCATATTGATAACGGATGTGGTAATATTTGTAAAGTTTAATCTACTTTAAGCGGCAGTAACTAATGTAATTTTTTTCCTTGATCACATATGTAGCACTTTTGTTACTTTTTAAAGATATTTATATTTGATAAATCTTTTTTTTTCATTTTGAGAACTCAAAATACCAAACAGTGAACTTGCGTTATAAAGTCACCCTGTGATCACCTTGTCATCTAGTAGCAAAATGATGAACTATTCATGCATCAAAGAAAATTACATCTGCTGGCCTTGTATGAAAATGATCTCTTGACATCCTGATTAAATGACACACTGTCACTGTGGGTAAGAGGAAACAGCTTTCAGCATAGCAGCATAGGGTATGTGTGAGAGTCACAACTGCTGTATATTTTCTGCCTCATTCCACCTCACTTTTCTGCGCATAATAAAGCCTTGTTTCAAGGGGAATACAGGGATGGCCATTGAACAGGGCTTCTGTCTGTCCATTACCTGGAAACAATTTCTAAGGTAGAAGGAAGGTGCCATTTCCTGACCTCTTCACCCCTCTCCCCACTTAAAACTGTTGAGAGAGAGAAAGAGGGAGACTTCCTGACCTTTCTCATTGGTGAGATATTGAATATCTGCCAGTTTTTAGCTGGTCTCACTCCACTGAAGGCGCACACTGGTAAATCACCTTCTTATCTATTAATCCTGCTCACATAAGTGTGAGGAAAAGTCTTGGAGAGGACATGAAAGTGCCACCTTATATCTGTCTGTAACTTTAAAGAGCTATAGAGACAGGGCCTGGTCCTGCTCATCCATGGATTTCAGGGGGGAAAGTGTACCTTTTCCAGCTCCAAGAACTGAAGTAAAACAGAGTAATTTTCTCTTTTTTACTGTATTACTTGAACCAATAAATTCAAGAGTAGCATTTGTTATTCTCAGGAATGATTCCATCCCTCTTCCCGGGCTCATGTTTTTTCTTGGTTTATTTGACTTTTTATTTCAATTAGGAGATTGTGTTATCTTTCTTTCCTTTTATTTTACTTAGAAGAAATATAAAATATTGTATCTTTCCATTTTGGTGGAATTTTGTCTGCTTATTCTTAGTTGAATCAGAAAAAACAAGGAGAGAGAAAAAAATATACCCTCTGACAAGCCACATCCATGATTTATTGTCAGGAGATTATATTATAATTGATAGCTTCTTTATGATGGGATTGCTAGTATCATCTGTTCTTGCTGGTCTTTTTAAAGGAACAGACTCAAACTGTTGAGACAGCTGCACTTTCTAAAGAAATGCAATCATAGCCACAGAAGGGCTAGGTTTCATTGTTTTAAGACCTTTAAGGAAGGAGAAAGCTTCAGAGAATAAAGGAGAGTTTGTATCCATGAAGGCAGTGCCAGGCCCCATCTGGCAGTGTGGTAACACTAAGAGAATGTTCCTGCCTGTGTTGGTGGAGACAGGAGGAAGGAATCTTTGACCCACAGTTCTTCCCGTAGTTAGAGAAGACTGCTGGCCTGCTCTTAAGACTCACTGCCTTACATATGACTTCTGCTTTGGGGTCTAGATGTAAATCTGCCATCAGTTTCCCATTGGTCCCAGGTTCTATTCTGCCTTCTCATCCAGGCAGCCTTAGTTCTTATAGTGGCACGTGGAGCTGCCACTGTTTCATTTCTAGTATCTTTGGATAGTAAATTTCTTTCTTAAGCTTTTTCAGGTTTTAGAGGTGGTTTTAAAATAGAAACCCTAAACTGTTCTGCCACTGAAGGGGACATAGGGAGGGTCTTAAAAGCCATTCTCCATGCTTTTGGGTTGCTCTGTCCCTCTCCCTCACTCCATTCTACTCTTCTGCAAGCCCCAGAGTACTCTTCCAGGGGCTGTCCCTTCCTGGTTGAGGAAGACTTTTTAAAAGTGTGGGATGAGGGGAAAGTTGCCAACTGTCTCCTGTTAATTTTTAAATAACACTTTAATTGAATTACTATGGTCAGATGGGTAAACTTCTGACCCTTCTTAAAACACCTTACGTAGGGACCTTTTAAGGATGGACCATCTTAATGAGATTTCTATCTGTTGATAACCCTAACATCGAATGAAGGCCAGGGGAGGCCTTCAGTACACTCTTATCTGAGACTTCTATTTATTTCAGGAAAGCTTATACTGTTGGAGTACCCCTTAAGGCAGTTGTGTTCACAATGTCAGCCTTTAAGTGGTTGGTAGTTACCTTCCACCTACCTATGGATTCTGTACAATTCTCACACTTATTGGGGGGACAGTACCCCCCCACTGCCCCCACACACACACGTTCCCATGTCCCTTCACAGGAAGAAGGGAGGCATAGAGTCCCCTTAAAGCCACACTTCACCCCAGCTCGGTAGAGGTGATCACCTGAAGAGACATGAGTGAGAGAGAAGCTCATTACTACTGAAGTATGCAAGTCCAGTACTCCAGTTCCTGGTAGGTTTATGACGGCAGGAAATTCAGTGGTCATAGTACCTTGTCGGTCCAGATATTGAGATGTATTTTTACCTCAAAGGAGACAACTGTGAAGATACCATTTTGGTTCTCCCTTTTTGCCTTCGTCATGAGGAAATGTTGACTTTAAAACTCCCCTCTTAGATGCTAACCATCAGACACCATGTATAAATAGACTTGGATCTAACAGGAATCTCCAGCCTCATCCTCTCCATCTGTGAACAGCTCCTCTTCCATTGTCCTCTGTGTCCCACCACTAAGTCGTGGTCTTTGCTGAAATTTATCTTCCAACTGCAGGCAGAGTAGATGGGCGTGGTCCCTCTCTTAACACACACTCCTTCCTGTCTTGACCAGCTACATATTCCACTGACCAGCTACATTATCTCTGACCATGCAGTGGAAATAATCCTTTTCCACAAATGGTCCCCACCCCCTCCTAAAAATGTGAACTACAAGTCCTTACTCTCCCTTTGGTCTCAAGAAGGGTTTGGTGAGAAGCCGTCTTCCCATTCTACTTGTGGCTCTGCCTTTTAAAATTGCTTTTTGTCTCCTGTTGTTCAGAGAACAACCACAGTATTTTTTTCCCAGTGAGTCTCAACAGATTCTTAGGCAATAATTTTTCTTGTTGTTGATGATCTTGGGCTCAGTAGCACTCTACATTGAATAGCCCTGACCTACATTGTGCATTGGTTTCTGTGTTAATCTCTGTGATTTAAATCTTATGTCAGAGTGGTGATAGATGTTGTCATTTTGTTATTGTGATTATTAGTAATGCTTTACTACTGTATTCATTGGGGCTGCGTTGAGACCAGCCAAATTCATTTATAGCTTTACTGAGCCGGATTTATTTCTCAAGATTTCCCAAGTGAACGTTGGGCCCATTGACCAACTCTCACTGGTGGTATCTTGGGGGTTGCGGGATTGGGGTGGGGTGCACTGGGGCAGGGGTGGGAACCGTACACGTAAAGCATTCCTTTTCTGTTTGTGCTCCAAATAGCAAGGGTGTTTACTCAGGATTGGGATTGCTTGTCAGCCATATTGAACTGGGCAAACTGAGCCACATGCCCTGGAAACCCTCTACCGTTTCTTCACTTCCATGTCGTCTGGTTTATATTCCCTAAGGATACCTGAGCCACCCGGTGTACAGGTACTGTACCCTAATGAGAGGGGAAGATTTCCAGGGGAGGCAACTGTGAATGGCCAGGTTACCTCTGTGGATGTCATGGACATGCCATCGAAGCAGAGGCCTTTTCTCTGCTGTAATACAGTCTCCTTTATTATCCACTCTTGGTTTCAAAGATGAAGAAAGATTTCCCTTCTGCTATCAAGAGAACTACCACACTAACCTGGTAGGAAAGTCTTTTTAAATACAATAAGCAAGAAGTCAGTTTTCTGATTACAGAAACTCCTCTGTCATAAACAGGTGTGTTCAGAGAGGCTGTTCTTAGTTCTCTTTATGTATAAGCTGAAAGTGATAAGCTATTGCTTCTGCTGTCTTACAGGGCCGATGGTCGACGCCCTTATCTCTGAAATCCAACTCTTTATAGCTATGTACGTTCAAAAGCTAGAATTGTGTTAACCGAGCCGTTTCTGTGTTGGTTCCACTATTGCTTGGTGAGGAGGGGAAGGGCGGACAGGCGGTGGCTGGGATCGTAGGGGCCCACTTCTCATGGCACTGGCTTTCTCTTGCCATCAAGAGGGGAAGGGAGGGAGGGGACAGTGAGGGACCTTTGGCCACAACCCTCTGAGCTCACCAGCATGGGAGATGTGCTGCCTGCTTACCGTTCTCTTGCGACGTTGGGGCAGAACTCACTCTAGTTGATTCCATTTATGTGAAGTCTGACTGGCATTTTCTCACCACTTGACAGGTGACTGCATTCCACACCCATGATCTCATCAGCCAGCTCCCCAACCGCACCCCCAACAGCAGGGTGCTTCTGTGGGGAGTGCCGCCTTTCTCCTGTCCTGACACCCGCACACAGGCACACCTCTCACTGGTTTGCCCCAGTCTGGACGGCGGCATCCGCGCGTGTCCAACCCCTCTGCGCAGCTGCACGGGCAGCAGGCAGGCGTTGCACATGCAGCCCGGCTCGCACTTGGGAAATCTGGGGTTGCCAGCTCCCTTGACTCCGTTTTCATTTTTTCTTCTGTCTTTGAAATAGGAGTGGCTCCACATGGCCATAATTAACTCTCAGACCCACATTGGTGTGCTGTGATCAAACGAAGGTTCGGCTGGATCTTTTCAAATTGTAACCATGGTAATTGAGGGGGGTGGCATAGAATGAATATATAAAAGTATAATGGCAATTGTTCTGAATGACTGAGTGTCCTCCTGACATGTAATTAGCTGTTTTAGCAGGATGTAGATTGGCATGGTCATAATTAAAAGGATTTCTGTGCTTTATGTGACTGAAAATGGCAGAGCTCCCATCTCCTGTTCCCTTTTAGCACTGATGCTCCCGAGAACATTTGGAACAGCAACTCAGTAAACTAAAATAATGACATGGTGTTCATGTTCTCTAAGTGAAGGAGAAGGATTTGGAGTCATTTCAACTTCAGAATGGAAGCCTTTGATTATTGCTCCCCACTTGACTTCTAGGTTACTTGAGACTTCTCTCACTTCCAGTTGCAACCTGCTCCACCTTGTGCAGAGACCACAGTCAGAATCCTAAATTGAGTCAGCCTGTGACCAGGCCTCCAGATCACTCTGTCCCACTTGCTGGCCAGCCAGGCACCTGGTTGGCCTGACTTGCTGTTTGCTGCTTACGGAGCTCCCTAGGATTTTCAGAGTTTTCCTTGGTTACTTAATATTTCCATTGTCATCACTATCAGAAAGTATTTACCAAACACGTTTACAAAGAGTTGAACAGAGTTTTCCTCATGAGTGATAAGATCTAGAGCAGACAGCAGGGCAGAAACACACATAATTTAATACGGGCCTTAAGCACCTGTGTGGCATGATGGGGTGCTGGTACTCGCAGGGCTCTGAAGTTACAGGAGCAGGAGGACACAGGTGTGCCCAGTGCTTCTTACATCACTGGCACACAGCTACCACCACCTCTATTGTCCGGAGCCCCGTGGCTTGGTTTTGCCAGTGTGATTGTCTCCCTGGCACTTCTAGGTCCATCTCCTCTGCTGTCTCCTCTGTGCGCCCTGTACCCCTGGGCATCCTGATGTCTCAATGCCCCACACGGTCCCTACTCTTCTCATCCGAGGCGTCCATGGATAGGAGCTGCTGAGTCACTAACTAGCCTTTCTCTAGAATATGCTTTGCTTGGTTCCCACCCTGCTCACTTGCAGAAGTCTTTATTGAATTATGTGATCAAGAATGAGTCTGCAAGATACCAGCACCCAGCATGGTGCCAAATAGCCTTGCACGAGCAGTTTTGTTCCTGTGAGGTTTATGGTTGTGCTGGGTGGGCCTGGTTCGATGAGCCCTTTCCTTTTTCAAGCCTAGACACTCCAGGATTGGCTAGTAGCCACTAAAGAAAACACAGCTTTTCCTATTTTGCTGCTTCTCCCTGTATAATTCCCCCTCACCCGACTCCATCCCCACCTTCACATAGCAGGAGTCCTAACCTAGCCAAAATGCTAGTTACAATTCAGTTTCATGAGAATGCGGAGGTGAGCTGCTCATTTGTAACTGTCCTCTCCACACACACCCCCACCCCAACACACACCTAGAGAATTTAGGAAAAGGTTCTTATGCCTGGGGATTCCTTTACTTTTATTTTTGTTCCACCCAAAATACCTACAGTGAAATGTGTA
This sequence comes from Galeopterus variegatus, assembly GCF_000696425.1. Taxonomy (NCBI): domain Eukaryota; kingdom Metazoa; phylum Chordata; class Mammalia; order Dermoptera; family Cynocephalidae; genus Galeopterus; species Galeopterus variegatus. Next base: position 75,650 of record NW_007727050.1, read on the forward strand.
GTAGCAGGGCTGGGTCAGGAAAAACTCCTGTGAAAGGTTTCACTCAGTGCTTCTCCTGGAAGATCTAAAAGCAGCCTTACCTTAAGCCCAGCCCCCGTTGCACGCCTGCATTCAAGATGTATGTGCGGTCACTGAGGCTGTTTTCTTTGGGATCCTGTCAGTCTTTATGACACTTGGAATGGTTATGGATTTATCACCCCAAAGAGCAGAGCATCCCTTTTCTTATTTTCCCAGCTGCTGAAAGATAACCCTGTCCGTTAGAATTTAGAATCTGTCATAAGATTAGAGATTCTGAAAACTGGCTAGCTGAGTCTAAATCTGTGATTTGAGAGACATGCATTAAAACAGCCAGCAGAACATTATTCTGATTATCTGCTTACATTCAAAGAAAATAGAATTAGCGCAGTTGAAATCTTCTGACATAATCTGCTGTCGTGGGGATCAAAGTAGTAGGTGTGCTGCTTCAGGCATGGTGTTACTGAAAGTGAACTGGTGTTGGAGAGACATTTCTCTTCCCAGATGTTCCCAAAGGCTGCTTTGGTGATTCACAAAACCCTATACAAATATTCCTTTACCAACAGCAATCCCCACCCCTTTCCCCAACCAAAAAAAAAAACCACCCCATGTATCACAGTCAGTGAAAATATAGGTAACGCTTACCCATGAAATATGCATCAAATATTCCTTTACCAACAGCAATCCCCACCCCTTTCCCCAACCAAAAAAAAAAACCACCCTATGTATCACAGTCAGTGAAAATATAGGTAACGCTTACCCATGAAATATGCATTTTTGGAAGAAAATGTCAGAAGTTAATCTTGTAAGAAACTGGAGTAAAGATGCCCCCATTCTAAGTCGTAATACTGCAGGAGACAGACATACAGACCTCCCGAGTGTTCAGGGCCCGTCCTCACAGTAGCCGATGTTAACTAAGCTCGTACCACATCTGAGCACTTGGCGAGTCACAGGCCCCGTGTGGAACACATCACCTCAAGGACTCTGCCACTTCTTTCCTTGTAGTGGGGTGTTAATCAGAGTGGACCTCATGGGACAGTCTGCCTGTCAGTGCCCTGGCTGAAGTCACTGCACACTACCTGTTCCACTTTCCCAAGGGACAGCGCTGGACAGTCTCACAGGTGCACCGTGCTGTTGCTGTCATCTCTGTGAACTGAGCTCCCTCTGATGCTAGGCCGCGTCCTGATGAGCACTGAGACACCACAGCCCCTGCCCTTAGTCTTCCTCTTGGTCAGTGACGGTGACAGAAGTGCAGTGCACATCTGAGTGCTGGACTAGAACTTGCCAGCATGCCTTGCCTGCTGCTCAGTGAGGGCAGAGAATGCGAAAATCTCTCATGTTCCTGTTTTCTCTCAATTCAGCTCTTGTAGCACTTTTTGATGTCTTACTTTCAGGCATTCCGCTTGTGTGTAGAAGTGTTTTGCCATGCCATCCCCTCCACCTGCTGTTCCCTCCATCATTCACCACTGGGGGGAGGGAGGATGTTGTGGAGATCAGAGGTGCTGGTGTCCTGGTAGTGCATCAGTATCCACCCTGCCCTGGGCCTCCCTGGCTCCTCAGGAGCTTTCACTGGCCAGTAAATAGCAGGTGCATGGAGACAAGTCCAGATCTAGGTTCAGCATAGGAACTTGCTAGTGTCCAGAATTCAGCAAAGGAGTGAGCTGCCTGGGGCAGAGGTCCAGTTCCTGTCCTGCCATGGTTCATGTACAGACCCAGTGACTGCTGGTCAGGGATGCTGAACAGGGACCAAGCTGCCCTGAGGACTCAACAGTCTGTTTCTTCCCTTTCCCCTTTCCTAGCTCTTTTCCTTGCAAAAATAAGTGCTTCTCTTGGGGATTGTTTCTGTCATTGTCTCTTCTATCTGCTCTGTCATGTCATGGTACCCTTGAAGCCCCAGAGAGGGAAGCCACCACAGGAGCACAGCCACAGCTGTGGAGTGGTCCCTACAGGAGAAGCTACAGGGTGACTGGGTAGAATGGCTGGTCCCCATAATGTACATTGTTACATGAGCTAGCTAATGGGGCTTTATTATCCACCCCACTCCCCAGAAAACTTTAATTTGGAGGGAAAAGGGTATGTGTGCCTTTCATTTTGGCACTGGTCCAGATCATGCAGCTCTGGTGGTGGCTGGAGTGCCAATGAGATTTTGGACTGGGAGCCTGCGATTGTCACAGGTGCGTCGCGTGCATGGCAGGGGCAGGTCACAGACTTGTGTGTTGCGTTTCACCCATCCTTTTAGGACCTTTCAGCCTCCCATCACACCAGGTCGAGTCTCAATTTCAGTCTTGTTCTGTGGCTTTGAGCACACAAACCTCCCTCTGTTGCTTTCCTGGAACTAAGGGCCCAGCATAAACTTGGGAGGGTCATCTTTCTGCTCCATCATTCACTGAAGCTACTGAACTGGAACACAGAACGGCCTAGTGCTATGTCACGGGAACAGCAGCCACGATGGTGGCAAGACTTTGAGCTTGTTGGTGCGCTGATCTGGGGGCGGGGTGGGGCGGGCGTGCAACTGAAGCTACTGAACTGGAACACAGAACGGCCTAGTGCTATGTCACGGGAACAGCAGCCACAATGGTGGCAAGACTTTGAGCTTGTTGGTGCGCCGATCTGGGGGCGGGGTGGGGCGGGCGTGCATGGCAGAGCTGGGTGGAGACAGCGAGCCCTGGGCCCCAGGCAGCACTGTTGCTGTTTGCCTTGAGACCACATTTCCCTGTGTTAGAACCAGCGAGCCCTTAACCGTGCATCTCTGAAAGTGGGCACCACACAACTGAAACCAAAGTTCTTGGGGTGGGTGGGGGTGGAGCCTTTTTTTCCCAGCATTGGCATTTCTGGCAGGACTTCTTCTGGCTGCAGTGTGGTTTTGCCAGAACACCACTCTCTGAAGGCCTCTTTTCCTAGTAGTTTCTGCACATTGGCCCTATAAAGCCAGGCCGTGCGGCCTACCCTTCCCTGGCCCTGTGGCAGGTCTCTTGAGCAGGCATGCGGGCCTCCCACACCTGCCATTGCCCAGGTCACTCCTTGGTGGGCTGCAGAGTTTCACCGAGAAAGGCCACTGCTGGGCTGAGGCCGTGGCCCAAGAGCCATCACATTCACTGGTTTCTTCAGACCCACCCTGGCTGCAAGGACACTGTCCCTGCAGAAAGATGCCAAGAACATCGTATTTGCCTCCCCTGGAAGAGCCCACAGCCTTCTCTGATTTCCCCCTGGGCTCGCCCTCCCTTCCACAGTCATGGTCATGTTGGGTATGCAGTACCTTTCCAGGATAAAGTTTTATTTATGTTTTTTAAGTGCCTAAGCAAGTTACAGACCTCTGGAACCTGCCAGAGAGTCAGCCTGTGCCCTGTCCCTGTCCTTCCCCACCCTGCACCTGGCCGGCTGCCCCTCTCCAGCATCCCTGGTGTTCTGCAGGCAGAACAACTGACAGGGCAAGCAGGTGGGAGTGACCTTCACAGCCACGTTGGCTGCTTTGTCACTGTCCTCCTGTGTTTCTTCTGCAGGGCTATTTCTGTTCATATGCTCAGTGGTTGTAGTCTCTGTTCACAGAGGATTTTAAGGAGTCTGCTTAGCTAAATCTCAGTAGACACCGAGCAAAGGGACAGGAGAGCAAGACAGCCTCAGAGCAGAATTCCACATCTGTCTTTGTCAGCAGTTGGAAGATGCATCTAGATCCAGGAGGGCAGAGCATCAAATAATCATAGTTGCCAAGCACGCTGACTTCCTTGCACTCACGAGTCCCTGGGACCCTGGCTGCATCTCTGTGTCCTCTCCCTAGATTGGAGGGACTTGGGTGTCCACTCACAAGGGCTCAGGAAGGCTGTCATCGGTAGGGTATTAAGCAAAAGTGCATCTTTGAGAAAGAGTGTGAGATTGCTTATTTTTTAAAGTAATTTAAGTCTGACCTAAATATGGGGCCTTTATTACATGGTCGGTGTACGACAGATTATTTTGTGGCTGCAGTCTGTTCGTTTCACATCAGTAAGCAGCACTCAGATTATTTGTTGGTGCATCAAAAGGTTTTGCAAAATAGAACAATCCATTCCCAGGCACTTTATTTTCATTAATGATCCAGCATTTTTGTTCAGACAAGGTAATAACCCAAACACTGGGCACTCACGTGTGCCATGTGTGGGCACGTTTGCCAGTGGAGCTCTGACTTGGAGAGACAGGGGAGGAAGTCACTGATGCAGTGAGCAGCAGTGGGACACTGCTGTGGGACAAGGAGGAGGGCTTTCTGGAGCACGTGCACCAAACCGGACTCGGCAGTACACGCCACTCAGTTCTCCAGATGTGAGTTTTTACAGATTTACACGTGCTTGTCAGTCACCCTCTTCTGACTGAGAAGAGTGAATGTAGGAGTGCATTGCTGGGGGAACAGGGTGAGATGCAGTTCGAGGCACCTGAGAGCCTCGTGCCTTCTCCTTTACCTGGACTTGAGGCCTCAGCAGCAACAGAGTGCTGAGCCCTGACCTCTGGTTCTGAATAACATGCAGCCTGGTTCTCCTCTTCCTGGCAGGGGTGGAACTAGCTGGTGCAGCCCATTATAAAGTGAGAAGTGAGTTAAACAGCTGTAGTCTGATCAGACACCTGGACCAGATGCCTTGGGATTGCCTCAAGTATTTAGCATCCACCAAATAGTCACGTGTCTAAGATGGGCTGTGCAGGATCCCCGCCAGAGGGGCTTGGGGGCAGAGCACCCTCCCTGCCTTGGCCGTTGTGTGTCTTAGTCTGTGTGTTTCCCTTTGGCGTTTCCTTTGGTCTCTGTCCCCCATCTTGTGCACCATGTGTCCCTGAGGGCGAGTCACACCTGTGTCTGAGTCTGCTGTAAGGTGTTCAGTCTACCTCAAGGGGCCACCATGGTAAATTCTGTCCACATGGAATCCTTCTTACATTGCCACACACACTGGAATGTATACCCATCCCCACCCACCCTGCCCGCCCCACCCCTCCTGACTCCATCTTTCCTGTAATCACCACCAACTCCTAGTGCAAATTGGATGCTGCTTTAAATGTGAAAACAGTTGTTCAAAAGCTATAAAACCTGAATGAAAGCTAAAGCTGAATTTATAAGCCTTGTTGCATATGAGCCAAAAGTGCAAAAAGCTCTATATAATGAACTAACCTGCCACTCATATAAATATAAATATATATAAATATATTAAAATCAGACTGTTCTACAAAATTGTGTATTTGTATTTTTGTGTACGTACAATTTTCTGCTAAGCAGAAGGAGGATGTAGTATAGGATGCTGTGAGAAGAGACTTGGTTTAATCCTATTTCTTTGTTACTTATTTTTGTTAACATAAGATGCCTGTCTTGTCTTATATGTGTATGACGCTGTTTGGAAAGCTGCAGTATCTCTCTTCCTTAGTCCAGAGCCCCTTACAGAATGAGATCTGGGGTTTAGAGCATTGTCTGGGCTGCCGAACACGGACAAGTGAACAGAGCCGGAGCCTTGTGGTAGAGTCGGGAGCTGCTTATGGTCCTGAGGTGGGGGAAGGGAGGGGAGTGGTGGGCCCACTCCAGGCCAGTCACTGCCTCGAACACGGACAAGTGAACAGAGCCGGAGCCTTGTGGTAGAGTCGGGAGCTGCTTATGGTCCGGAGGTGGGGGAAGGGAGGGGAGTGGTGGGCCCACTCCAGGCCAGTCACTGCCTTTTGACTTCCCTCTGGGGAAGGGAAATTCCACTTGTAGAAATCAGCTTCTAAAATAAAAGATGATCAGATGTCTAATATAGACCCTCCACTGGGCCCACTAGGAAGGGACACAGAGTATCTCAGAACTTAAGAACAGGACCTCTTATTTCTGGGCCAAAAGTGTGCCCGGAAAGTAGCAGGCAGCTCTGCCTGGCACAGGGCTGGCTCCCTGGCTGTGCCTGGGCTCTGCTTCCCTCCAGAGTAGTTGCTGCCTTTTTTCAGATCAGGTGACCAAAACACCTCCCCTGTGCTGAGCTGCTGACCCTCATCACCCAGACCTCCAGCCCGTGACCCGAAGCACCTCAGAACCCACTTTGCCGGTGCTAACATACAAGAGGGAATTAGGGTGGCTGCCAGCCATGGCCAGAAAGCAGTCACCTGGTAGCCAGGCCAGAAGACAAGCTCCAGGTACCCAGGCCCATCACCTCCCAGCCCCACGGGGGTCCCTCTTGACTCGAGCCTTCTCTAGGGAGAGGGATACTGCACCTTCACCTGTAGGACTCATATTTATAACAATGTGTAATGACTGTAGCAAAAAGCCCTTGTTTCTAGATGTAAATGGTCAAAGAAACAAGAGCTCTATTGTATTGATTAAAATAGTTCAAATGAGTCCTGTATCATCGTATCTCCTATTCTGGATTAGTGCCTTTTGGACAGTAGACTGTTCTGTAATTAAAATGTAGTATACTGCTTTTTTGTACAGTTTTGTTTTAATAAAACTTTTTTTTAATTTGTGTTTATTTTAGTATTGTACCTATTAGAGAATAAAACGTATAACTGAACAAAGACTGGCTGCGATTCTTTGGATCAGACAGTCGTTCGGGAAGTGCCAGACACTAACAAAGGGATGGAGTGATCTGGTTTCAAACTTGGGCCCTTTGTGCTTTTGAAAAGGATTGGGGAGCCCAGAGGGCAGAGATGCATGAGAAGGATCGCGTGGGCAGCTGAACACTGCCTGGTAAGGGAGGGACACCCAACTCAGGAGAGCCCTGCATTGCACCTCCCAGCCCTCCAGCCTGTGCCGTGTGGGGGCTGCCTGGACACCAGGAGCCCCCAATCCCTCAAACTACCCCTCCCCTTACCGTGGACGTGAGGACCTGGCCGCCCTGCATCCCTGAGGAGCCTAGCAGTTTCCCTGCCCACTGGGAACACAACTCATGTCCACACAGCCTCACCTGCCCATTCCAGGCAGCACCCTGAGCCTTGCATTCTTAAAAGAGCGGTCTCTCCTGGGGTCACCTTTAGCAGCAAAAAACGAAAAAAGCTGAAGCTTTGTTGTTTGGTTTTCTTTAAAGGCTTCCTTCCAGTGGTTGGCGTCAAATTCTTAAGCAAGACTTACAAAGTGCCCAAGCTTCCCTCTCACATCAGTAGTGAAAACCTAAGAAGTAAATCATCTTTTTTCTCACCTCAAAATACATAATTAGAAAAACTATGCAAAATTTTAAGCTGTCCCAAATCCTATCAACCTTGCGTAGTAGAGGCAGGTAGGACAGGTGGTGGCAGGAGCAGGGCCCAATACTGAGGACCATACTGCCCCACACTCCTCTAACCGCCCCCAATTGCTACTTCTGCCCGAGCAGAAGCCCACTGTGCCTTCAGTGCCACAGCCCGCTTGCCCTGCGCCACCTGCACGGAGCCTCCCGGGTGCCACCTGCACGGAGCCTGCCAGGGTAGCCTGCTCCTGCTGTGCTGTCACTCCACAAGGCCAGGCCAGGCATGCAAAGCTCCTTGAGTGACCCAATGAGCGAGTGAGAGAATGAGCCTTCTGAATGTGACATCTACTAGAGCCCACTTCAGGGTCTGGGCAACTGTAAAAACCCCACAGCCTTATACAGACAAAGGACACCTCATTGAATTGCAAGAGAGTAGCAGCTTGAAAAATAAGATTTATCCTGGGAGCTAGATCAACTCCACATTCAGATTCCTGCCTCATTCAGAGCAGAGCAGTGCCTTGGCTGCCAAATTCCTGTCATTATCTGGCAGTGCTTATCTCTGAGAACTCTTCTCCACTTATGGATATAAACAAGTCCTGCTAAGATGTGCTCTGATGGACGGCCACCTCCCATCAGCCTCTGAGTGGCTGCAGCCCCTCATTTGCAAGCGTACTTTACATCAGACAAAAGGTGAGCAAGTCTGTGTCCCTGTGGGGAGCACCCTGGCCACCGTGGCCCTCCCTGAGCTGGGCTGTGACCCCCAAGACGGGGGCTCCACAGGCCTACAAAGGCACCCTGGGCGGCTTTCCCGCTCAGAGGCTGGACCCACCATCCTCACTACCATTCCAGACCCACACTGGGCACTCAGCTAGATGGGTGTCTGCGGGAGGCTGACCTCTCCGACTAGCAGGGCCCAGCAAAACTACCATCGGGCTCCACAGCCCACCAGGATTGGACCTGGCCCTGCCAGCCGGCCACAGCCATAAGCCTCCTCCCTTCCTGAAACATGTTGTTTCAGAACCTCCCAGGATCTACCCACCTCTGCAGCAGTGGGAAGCTGCCCTCTGCTCCCCATTTTGGGGCAGGGGGTGGCCCAGTGTGGGGTCTATGGTGTAGGTCAAGGCAGACGGTGGAGCTGAGCTGGGGCGGCCCTTCCCAGGCCAACTGTCACCTGGCTAGCCCAGAAGCTCTACTATCTTGGCTCTAAGCCCCCAGAATACTTCTATTGGGACTGAAGTCTAAATGGGGGACGGAAGACTGGCCAAGGAGCCAGTGAGGCCTCCCTGGGTTCTTTAGTACAAATCACGAGCAGTTCATGCTGGTGGCTCATGGTTGGGAGGTAAGCGCCAGGGGGTCCTGCTGCTGTTCCCTGAACCTCCCTCTTCTGGTCTCAATCTCATAAAGGCCACCACTGCGGAGAACAAGTCCATGCCATGCGGGGACAGTGCAATGAGCCCGTGTCAGGTGGGGGAGGGAAAAGCAACAAGACCCACCTCAGACATGAGCAGGAATCGTCTGCTTTATTGAGAAGCTGTTGGTCATTGGATGGAAAGGCACATATGGTACAAAATTACAGTGGTTTTAGTTCATTACACAGCACAAGTCATTAAAGTCTTTACAATTCACTACAGAGCCTTTGGATTTTTTTTAACTCCCATTTAATGTTACCAAATCAATATAATCCCCAAATCAATATAATCCCCGAATCAAAGCCACTCTTTATATGTGGACCCATCCTATTTACAAAAATCCACACACAGAGATGTTCCCAGACTCCAACCCGAATCAAAGCCACTCTTTATATGTGGACCCATCCTATTTACAAAAATCCACACACAGAGAAGATGTTCCCAGACTCCAATACTGTGAGTGCCAGCAGCCCACCATGAAGGCACCATGGACTTGAGAGAAAGACGCTTTTGGGCACAAACGCGTCCGTATCCCCGGAGGTAAGGCACTACACATGGGGACTTCCCCTCTGGGGCGGCCCTGGAGCCTACCGCACCATGAGGATCTGACGCTTTGCACACACGTGCACACAGGCAGGCTTCGGGCAAGCAGGGAGAATCTTGGCAAGGAAAATAAAGAGCCACGAACTTCTTGTCTGTTTCACATATAGGGAACTTTAAGCCAAGAGGAGAAAACACCTGGAAGAAATGGGGGATCTAAACACCTTCAAAGCCTCTCAGACTGCAGTGGTCACGTTCACAGTCGGTTCTCCCATTGAACACACACAGGCCCTACTTGGTGGGCCCAGAAATACCACTCGCTCCTCATCTGTGCCCTCCTGCTCCCCTGGTCAGGCCTGGGCACCTGGGACCCTGGTTACACTTCCTCCACCTGCCCCTCCACTGCCCAACACAGTTCCCAAGGGTAGAAATGGGCCTCTCATCTGTGCCCTCCTGCTCCCCTGGTCAGGCCTGGGCACCTGGGACCCTGGTTACACTTCCGCCACCTGCCCCTCCACTGCCCAACACAGTTCCCAAGGGTAGAAATGGGCCTTTCCCCCCAGTAGCCTCTGTCCTTAACAACTGCCTGAGGACCATGTGGGAGGTTGCGGGGTGGGCGGCAATGGCCCTGGGTGTGCACAGTGTCCCTGCCCTGTTTCTGTAGGGTCTGCATGTCCTGACTCACACTGATGACACCTCTGGTCCCATGTCCGAGCTGCCTACCAGATCCCAGAGCCTGGAGCCCTCGGAACAGTGCAGAGAGTGCTAATGCTGACATGTTATTTGAATTAGGTCTGATTATTAGAACGGGAACAGGAGAGACTGAGGAAACGAGCCTCCCACTTTGCTCCCGAGACTGCACCTGCTGCTCAGTTGCTGTGGGGCCGTGGCACCGGCAGGGCTTGGTAGCTCAGCAACCACGTCTGCTGAATGCCACTGCTTTGCCAGCCACAAGTTGCTGGTCTGCACCAATAGCTACAAAGGTGAGATGGAGCAGGCCCCATTCTAAAACCCACTACTGGTCATCGAGGAGAGAGGTGGCTGGAATAGACCTGAGTGGCCCAGGAAGGCAGTGGATGGTGACAGTGCTGCTGTGAGCAGCCTCTCGCCAGCCCACAGGGACATGCAGGTCGGCATGCAGGAAGAACACATGGCCCACCATGCTGTTCTGCCAGAGGCTGCCTCATCCTCCTCGTGGGTCAGAGCGGATGGGGACACCGGAGCATATGGTCCAGCCTCTCATGGTCCAGAGCGGGTCCTCATCAGCTGCAGGAGCCGCTCCCCAAGAACACTACCAGGACCAACTTCTAACACGCCACCAAGTGCCTCTCGCACACCGTGCCAATGCCTCGCCCTGCAGGCACGGCTGGAGCCAGGAGCACAGCCACCGCCAGCTTCAGCTCTGGCACGAGGTCCAGGGCTCGCCTTGAGCAGAGCTGAGCAGCGAGGCTGCCTGAGCGGTGCAGCCTGGAGACAGGTGTAGGCGGGCTTGAGAGAGGTGATCGAGACTCCTGCACCGCTCCTGCGAGCTCCTGCAAACAAGATCTGCTCTGGTCATAGCTCTGGTACATTCCATCCATGCTGAATCAAACCAAATGGTAACGAGAGCGCAGCAGCTGCAGCCCCAGTGGATTTTCCCGAGACGATCCCATGGAAGGCTGCTGACATCCTGTGACTGGGTGGATGGGCTCCAGCAAGTGCATTGCCAGGTGCACAGAGTCACAGACACCCCAGAGCCCGCACTTCCCAGCACCTCACCTCCTCCATACAGCCTGCTCACTGGAGGCAGGTCACCAACACGCAGAGGAACAGATGGCGCTGGCCACCACACCAACAGGCCACACTGATGACAGGGGACACAGAGAAAAAGAAAACTTCTGTGCAGGGAAGGAGGCTAAGTGACAAAGCAGAGCAGCACAAGCAGCACTTCATTCATTGACACGGGCCGGCAGGTTCCTCCCAAACCACCAGCTGAAGACAGGAAGGAACACCGTGCAGGGCTGCCCACACAGCTGGCTGTCCCAGGGCAGGACGAGGCGGGTTGCTCCCTGCAGAACAGCCAGCAGCCCACACCCCCCGTGTCCGGCCGCTGCTGCCGGGAAAAACAGAAAGACACCTGCCTGTCACAGGGGTGCTGTGCGGGCAGGGGGAGGACGCCGATGGTTGGGAGCTCCTCCAGGGTGACGGCCCCGTCCTCATGGCTGCCCAGGACCACCTTTCATGGGTGCTGGATGAGCCAGTGGTCCTGAGAGCCCACTCGGTAAACTGATCAACCCAAGAGCTTCTCCAGCCTCCGGGTGCTATCTGCTTGCTGGGGGGAAGAGGCCGCCAGTGGCCGGGAGGTGGCCGTGGGATCCTGAGGAGCCAGTGAACAGGTGGTCCCATCTAGGGAAGGGAGCCCGGTGCTACTTCTCATGAGGGGCTTCAAATCCCCAGAGATCCAGAGATTCTCCACAAAAGCTTTCTAGATGTTCTTAAAAGTTGAAATGCAAGAACTAAACACAGGCTGCCCAGCAAGCCCCGTGCAAGTGCTGACCCCGGGCTTGTGCCCAGAGCTGTGGGGCAGCAGGGCCTGGGAGCATCAGGCTGTGTCCTCTGCCTGCTCCCGCTGCCCCACCCCAGTGCTGGCCCCAGGGGCTCCACCACCAGAGGTGCCCGGCGCAGGTGGGGAAGACCCGGGGTTGCTCAGCTGCCCAGCAGCGCTGGGGCTTAGGAACTGCCAAGAAAAAACGGTCAGAAGGGCCTCCCAGAAACCAAAATTGCACCCCAGAAGAGGTAATGCCCTGGCTTTGTCTCTGACTCCACGAGCACAACGACGTCACCTCCTGGTCTCTGCTGCCATCTTAGGTAGCGTAAGACCACTTGTGGTCTGCAATAAAGGAACCACGGAGGGGCCTCTTCCCCTGGCTGCCCCCGCCCCAGGGTGGGAGAGGCCTGCGGTGAGCAAGGCAAGAGCCGGGCAGACGACGATTGTGCTCGCGAATGATTTGGGATTTTTAAAAATAAATATAAATAAATATATCCCTAGCATTCTGCTAAGGGAATATATGGCAAACAGAAGACTTTCCAGGTGCAGAGATGCTAAAACACCTGCACAGGAACCGCTAAGAAACCCCGTGGAGAGCAGCGGGT
>NW_007727050.1:88468-106137 GCF_000696425.1 Galeopterus variegatus
TTCTGCTAAGGGAATATATGGCAAACAGAAGACTTTCCAGGTGCAGAGATGCTAAAACACCCGCACAGGAACCGCTAAGAAACCCCATGGAGAGCAGCGGGTCAGGGGGGCCAGGTGTGCCTGCACACAGCAAAGCCTAGCCCAGGAGGCAGCCCGAGGGGCGAGGGCAGGGGGCACTGGGCCTCCAGGCCGAGGGGAGCCCTGCGGGGGCGAGGAAAGGCACAGTGAGGATCGCTGTTTAGATTCAGACATGAAGGGGGGCCCAGAACAGAGGAAAAGGCACCAGCAACGAACATTCCCTACAGCTCCTGGAGCTTCCCGTGCCCACAGGCTCAGCTGCTGCCACCTCCCCCTCCTCCTCCGGGGAGGTCACCAGCCCGGTGTCATGCAAAGGCCTTGTTCCCAGCTGCCCAGGCTGTCCTGCAGGGGCTGCAGGGGCCCAGCTCCTCTAGGTGGTCACTGGCTGGCGGCTCAGCTGGCCCAGGATTTCCGGTTCTCGGGGTTCTTGTGGCTCCTGTCAGCTTTGGCCAGGGCGGCCGTCAGTGAGGCCAGGTTGGTGGCAGAGCCCGAGAGGGTGGCGCTGCGGCGGGCCTCAGGTCGCAGCCCTGTGCTGCGCCGCCGCCCGGGGGCCCTGCGGACGCGGTCGGGCCTCACCAGCAGCCCATGGCCAGGGCTGCACTTGAAGTACTGCTTGCCTCCGATCGAGCCATCGTGCTTGCCTGCGGGGAGGAGAGGACGCTGACACAGTGTCCCCAGACGGCCACCTCTGTGCCACTGCTGGGCACAGGCCCCTCGCAGGTGGCTCACGGGCACTGGCTGCTGTCCAGCAGGGCCCGGATGACCATCTCCTGGGGCAGCAAGCAGTGGTCAGCAAGGACTGACACTCCTGGGCTGCCCCAGTCCTGCAGCCTCAGGGGTGGGCAACAGCCCCTGGCGGGGGAGGTGCTACAGCCCAGGGACACCCAGCTACCAATGCAGAGCGCCCCCACCCGGGGCACAGGTTATTTCTCATCTGAGGGTGGCAAGGTCAGCCTAGGAAGGACGGCAGCAGTAGAGTGACTCTTGTTCCTAAATCAGTTCAAGGGAAACCCAAATGACAGCCACTCCCATGCCATTCTGGATGTGTTCAGACAGGGTGAAGATGGCTTTCCCGTGTAAACAAGAAATGTTTGCAGAAGGGGACGAAACAGAGCCCCGGGAGAGTGGGGGGTGGGGGGGAATGGGGTGGGACGCCCAGAGCAGAAGTCATCAGGAATCTTCTGGCCCCGCCTCGCCAGCCGCACTTGGACTGGCATGGCCACGCCCCCAAGGATGACCTCTCTCCTCCTGGACACTGCCATCCCTCACCCGGACACACCAGCACCGTATCCTGGGCCCTGAGGCCCCTCAGCCATGTTCCAGCCCCAACTGTGTGTCCACAGCAGCGCCCCACCCTTCCAGTCCCTCTCTCCCTGACTGACCAGTTGTCACCGTCTCCACGGCTGTCCCCAGGCTGAGCCACCATCTCTGAGCCGGACACCCCTGGCCTGGACGTCTGCACCAGCCTCCCGGGTGGCCTTCCTGTTTCCACACTACCCCAAGTCCAATCTCCACAACAGTGATCTTTTTAAATCTTCTACTCGTTTCGAGTCATCCTTTGTTCCCTAACAGGGCCACAAAACCCTCTGTGATCTGGCCACCATGCAGCTCGTGTTCCTCATGGGCAGGTGGCTCGGCTCTGCCTCCAGCAGGCAGGACCCCTGGGCTGCACCTGCCCCAGGCCCTCCCCTCACATTGCTCGTGCCCTCGCTTCCCTTAATACCAGCTAGGACACACCCTATATGCAACATCCTCTATCCCCTTAGCCCATTTTATTTTCTTCATGCCATTTACTACTATCAAAATTCTATTTATTTGTTCATCTCCCCTCCAAAATAAAAGTCCAGTTAGATCAGGGACTCTGTTTTGCTCACTGAGGTATCCTCAGAATCTGGAATCTAGAATAGGAGGTGCTCAATTATTATTTGCTGTATGAATTAAAATTATTTGCTAACCCCCCTTTAATTGGTGAGCTCAAATGCAGAAATAAACTTCTTTCCAAATTCCCCTTTGCATTTCAGCAGAAATGCATTTTTAAACATTTTCCAGCCTGCACTGCATTAATCTGAACCACTTCTAATTCAAGCTATTGTCTGCCAAATTATTTCTAAAGGCAGTGAGTGACTTCACAGTGAAGCTCACGGGCTGGAGACAAAGGAGGCACAGGGTCTGCAGCCAGGGACAGGCAGGTGCCCTCAGGTGGCCAAGATGCTGGGGCAGGCCCCACTGGGCTCCACCAGAAGCCCACTCCGACATCGGCAGCCCTGCCCCAGCCAGCAGGTAGCCCAGGGTGGGTCGAGCATCCCGACAGTGTGACAGAGGAGCTCCTCCCTCAGGTGGCAGCATCCGATCACAATCACTTCCTGCTGGGCCACTGTGACCCCTGCCTCCCACTATGTTCCCAGTGCTGCTTTTCCTAAAGCTCCCCCAGCTCTGCTCTGATGGAGTACCTCGCTGCTCCCACCCTCCGCTGTGTCTCTGCAATGTGACACCCCTGCCCACCTCACTGCAACCCCAGATACCCGAGGCGCAGCCGCTGCAGATGGAGGCAAAACACACGGTGCCTGGCAATGCTCAATCGTCCGGCACAGACACAAAGACCTGCGTCCACACACAGACGTCCAGGCGGACACTCACAGCCCCGTCACTCAGAACCGCTGAAGTGACCCAGTGTGGCACAGAATTCAGCCAAGACAGGAACAAGCACTGGCAGTGCTGTGTGGCATGGACATGCCTAGATAACACTGTGCTAAGGGAAAGAAGCCGGACACGGCAGCCACCCTGCCTGATTCCATTTACAGCAGAGTCCAGACTACACGTTTCAAGTAAATTTAGAGACAAGAAGTAGCTGAATGTTGCGAGGGGCTGGGGGTGGGGTGGCTGCTGGACATCACGTTTCTTTCTGGGCTGTTCTAGAGTCAGATCATGGCAACGGCTGCACAACTCTGTAAATATACTAAAAACTAATGAATCGTACACTTCAAACAAGTGAATTTTATGGTATATAAACTATATCTCAAAAAAGCTGCTTAAAAACAAATAACAAAAAACCTTCTGAAGGACAAAGTATCCCTGAAGTCCTGCCTCAGATTTTAGGGCCACTGTGAGGCCCACTGCTCTTGTGGGAGCTTCTTCCTGCCTCCTGAGGCTCCCAGCCCGTCGGCCAGTAGCCAGGGACGTCCCAGCAACAGCTGGGAGCAATCGCAGCAAACACAGCAGATGTGGCTACTATTATATTTCAAATGCAGAGGCTTCTGTGGCTTAAAAAAAAGTGCATTTAAAATCATTACCAAATGTATAGTAGCTTTCACTGACTGTCTTGGGTTTCTGTGAAATTTCAGGAGGTTACACAAGGAAACTTGTATCTATAGAAAACTGATTTTGAAAAGTGGCAGTGGGAGGCTCAGAGAGGTCCGACGATGTGCCCAGGCACACACGCATCCTGGCGGTGCTTCCCTGGCAGGCCACATCAGCCCAGGAGTCACCTGTGGTGCCAGCACCTGTCGTGGACTAGCTCCACTCACCTGCGGGTAAGTCAAGTTCCACGCCGATCCACGTGCCCTCCTGGAAGTCGATCGGCCCGATGTACCTCACGGTGCCCGTCTTGTTGGTGCCCACGGCCACATACTCTCCCTCTTTGAGCCATTCTGGGATGTCGCCAGCTTCCTCGGGATCGGAGGCACCCTCTGGCTTGCCCTGGACCTGTCCCCCATTGCCACCGTCATCCAGCCCTCCTGAGGCCAGTGGCTCACCCTGGGCACCAGGGGAGCAGCCAGAGCCCCCGCCCAGCATGCGGGTGAATGACTTCAGCTCTGACGTCCGCACCTTGCGGATCCTGAACGGGGAGGTGGGAGCAGGTGCCTGGCACTGGAGGTCCGGGGGCAGATCTGAGCTGGGGGCTGCGTTTGCCTGGGCCAGGGGTCTTCCCAGCTGCCTGGGGACCAGGAGAGCTTCACCCCTGGGATGCTGGATGGGGGCCTCCAGCTGGGGGGCAGGCATGGGAGGCTGAGCAGCTGGCTCTGTGGGAACTGGTGGTGACAGGTGGCTGCTGGGACCCTGCAGCTGGGCACAGGAAGCCACAGGTGGAAACAGGGACTCAGCCTCCAGGGCAGCCTGGCAGAGGGGTGCAGGGGGTGAGCCAGGATTCTGGCTGCCAGCCGGGGCCATGGCATCCAGGCTGGGGACCAACGCATCAGACAGGGTCGCAGTGGAGACACTGTGGGAAAAGTACCCACTGGAGGCTTCACTCAGCGGGCTAGGGGGCCCGTCCTGCCCTTCCGAGGCTGGGGTGACAGCGACGATGGGCGGTGGGGAAGGCGCCTTGGCTGGGGGGTCGCAGATCTTGATGGTGGGGGCCATCGGGCGCACCAGCATAGCAGGGCCGGGGCCCACGCCCTCTCGCTGGGCCTGTGGAAAGGGAGGTACACGGCTTAGCAGCAGGGTCAGGGCCATGTGGGACACCTCAGCTCTGATGGGGAAAGGGCCTGCCTCTGCAGGCGGACAGATCAGCTCCAGCCACATGCCCCTGTTGTGTGCCACGGCCCTGCCCTGCCATCTCTCCATCTTCCTCATGAAACACCTGCCCCGCAGGGACTGCATGGCACGACATGGGACAGCAGCCAGTAGATGCACACGACAGCCTCACTGCCCCAGCACGGCCTCCCGGTGCTCAGGCTGACACCCTGCTTCCCTGGAAACAGATCCCCTGCCCACCCCCAACCTCACAAAGAGAAGGAGAGAATCACTAAAGAGGCCAGAAGAGCACTGTCTCCAGCAAAATCAAAATGATGACGTCATCAGAGCATCTGAAAGTGCCGCAGCAGCGTCACCAGCTCAGCACAGGAAGAGCAGCCACGGCCTGCCACCTGACCGGGGCTCCCTGCTAGCAGTCAAGGGGATATGGAGGGGGACAGAGGCTCCCCGCGGCTGGGGCCCTTTCTCTACAAGGCTGTTCTTCTGGCTGCTGTGGCAGGCCAGACCCATGTCAGAAAATGGGGGCCTCTGATCCTAGGGACCAGCTAGGAGGAGCTGCTGGGCTGGCCTCTCCCCCTTCTGTCACCTGGGCAGGGGACACACACACAAAGCCCATGCCTCATGGTGATGGCGACAGCCACTGCTTGTCCAAATCCTAGTGTTTCTGAGGTGCATGTACGATGTTCTCTGGTTCATAAGATGAGCCATGTGCAGAAGCCGGCAGGTGACCCTTCCCTGGTCACAGTGATGGGGAGGAGAAAGCAGGAACAGGGGGCGGGCAAGGTGGGTGGGGAAGAGAGGGGCGACGTTCAGAGAAAGAAATATGTTTTCCAATATTTACAGGAAAATTATTTATATTACAGGAATGGTCATTTTCCATTTGAAATACAGGATTTATTTGAACTGGGAAACAGCTGCAATCTATAAGTCTCTTACAGTTACTTGGCTTAACTCAACAGTTTGATAAATCACGCATTTTCCCGTGAACTGTCATTTATATTCCTGTTTCCAGAGGCCCTCTTTTCCCCACAAGGCGCACTTTCAGGGTATGAAATTAACGGCACCTCTTGAGATTAACAGCCCATTTTTGTGATGGACCCTCTAGGCTGCAAAATTTACTCAATCCAATAGATCAATAACTCCACCAGCATAAATACTCTAAAAGATTAGTCAATCCTTCAATCACTCTTCTTCTGCAACTGGTACATGTTTTGTTTATTCTCTTCTATTTTAGTACCAATATCTCTGGCCATGCAGGGAAGAATACGCAAACAAAACTACGAGTCGAGAATCTGGACAATATCCAAGGTCCTGAAACAGCTTCCGTTCCATACTCCCCACCAGGTGAGGCCCAGTCGCGACTGGTGCCATTCTTGCTGCCCAGGGCGGTGGGGCAGGTCCCAAGGTGGCACTCCAGCGACTCCGCCTTAGATGACAGGTATGACCCCGGAGGATTCCACAGGAATCACTGGCAAGGCTGGGCAGGAAGCATTAGCATGGCTCAGAGAGGTTAAAGGGCTTACCCAGGGCCCCAGTAAGTGAACAGGCAGGGATCGGGGGTCAGAGGTGCAGTGACACAGACCACAGATGGCAGATGCCACCTGACTGCAGCCTCCGAGCAATGCCATGCGACCGCAGTCCACATGCAAGTTGAAACCTAGCTGCCACCTTTGGATTATACCCTTACTGTGGAGCGAGACATTTCCAGAGACTTCTGTGAAAGCCCAGACTTGAGGAAGCCAGCACAAAGAGCACAAAGGCTGGCTGGGTGGCTGCCCTTGCTGGCAAGGCCCTGCTCCTCCTTTCCCCTGGCCTGGTATCAGCAGGGGAGGGGGCCCCACGAGACCATCTGCAGCCAAATGCGTGAACACCAAGCACACACCAGAGTAAAAGGGCCTTTTAGAAATGAGCGAATTCTTGGAGGTCTGACTTTTCTTTCAAATTACTGGGGCCTTTTTGCTGTTGTTTTAATAAATAAAATCTGCAAAGAGAGAGCATTTCCTAAGAGAAATGGAAGCACGGTGGGAGAAAAAAGATTGGCTACTCATGAGATCAGAAGTGCTGTTGAGCTGCAGGAGATCATAAGAGACTATTTTCTCCCCAGCTTAGCATTAGTCTTTTCACGCTGAGATCATGTATCAGGATGAAATGTAAAACTGAGAATTAAGCAGACACTTGGAAGAAGAAAATTGTTCTGTTTATAGAAATCTCCTTTGCCTAGCAGTGGGCTATTAAAGCCGCAGACTCTATTAGCAGGCAAGCACCGAAAAGTTTAGCAATCATATGATTAACAAGTTGAAAATAGAAAAGTGTATAACAAGGAGAATACAGAGGGAGAAGACAGTGACCTATATTACAGTTAATTATCAAAACAGGAACGCTAAGACAAAAACTGTGGTATGGACCAAACAATTTCAGACACGCTGTATGTGGGGCAGGCGCCAGCGGCTGATGGAGTCACCTCTTGCATCCTGGTCATCAAGGCATCCAGGAAGGCAGACTGCACTATGATCTTGGGCACGGGAGAGGGATCAGCTGGAGAAGCTTCTTATGGGACAGACTGGAGAGTGCCAGGAGGACTCCAAGGTGAACGTTTACAACTCTCTGCGACTCTGACACCACGTCACTGCCAATCAGGCACCCAAGCACCAGGGGCTCCATGCCAGACAGGAAATGAGGACCCCACCAGGGGCTCATCCCTGACCAGGGAAGCAAGACTCATGCTGAACTGAACAGTACACGTGTGTGCTCAGCACTGGCCCGCACCTCTCTGCAATCATAGACACACACGTTGACCAGGGTGGTTCTGTACAGACAACATGACAAGACCCTAGGTGGAGAAGTGACTGGGACAGGAACAATCCGGAAAGACTTCAGGCAGTGGGTAGAAGCCACACCAAGCCTCGATGGCCAAGAGGACTCATGGCAACGTGGGGTCCCAGGAAGTGAGAAGGAAGGAAGCCAGCGGTTATGCAGAGACAGAGCAGGCAGGGATACATGGGAGGCTTTGGGTGCCTAACCAGGGGGTGAGCACCACCAAGTCCTGAGCAAGGAGGATGCGGCAGATTAGCAGGACTAACCTGGCAGAGGAACTCAGTTGATTGGAGAGAAGTCCAAGCAGGCAAACCAGTAAGGAGATTCCAGCAAGAGAGCACGTAAGAGGGACAGGAGCTCTCTAATAAACAGGACATAAGCAACATCACAAGAAAGGACTTCATGGCTTATGGACACATGGTTCAAAGGGCATTAAAAAAAAAAAAAATCCCCCAAATGAGAGCCTGGATAAGCAACAGAGAAGCAGAGGAGGAGAAGGAATCAGAAATTCATTTTGAAGATGCTGAGTGATATGGCAAATGTGACCGTCTCTGGAAGGAAGCAGGAGTCATCCACCTCTGCCTCTGTCCCCTCTGCTCACCTCTGGCAGGACAGGCCCAGGATGAGCTGCTTTTTCTTGCTGGATCCTCAGGGAACAGCTGGTCCCTACTCTATTGTGTAATTTAAGTTGCCTACAGACGGAGCTGCCCCACCTGTAAGTTTCCCTCCCTCAGGCCCTAAGCAACCCAGCTGCTTCTGGTTCCGTGTGCACCTGGACACCTGAGGCTAGTATGCAGTGAAGGCCTTCCAGACAGTCCGTGGGCACAAGGCTGGACCAGCCGAGCCTCCCTTCCTGTCGGGGAGCCCACACCTTAACCAAAGGGAGAGGAGCCCAGGGGGAACCAGACGGCCCACTTAGTATGGTATTAACCTGAGGTCACAAGAACAAAATAAACTCATTTTGGCAATGGGTACCATTACAGCCACATGTGCCATGGGACTGCATTTGGAAGGAAAGTGCTAGAAGGTGAGGGAACAGTGGTAGGATTTGAGAAAAGGCACAGAGGAGAGGTGACTCAGTAGGAAACCACAAGATAAGGCTTAAAAAGATGTAAGGACCAAGGGCATGCACTGAAGGGTACACGCTTTACCCTGCAAACACAGGGGGGGTGGGGGGGGACGGTTCTGGCTGGAGACCAGGGAGATCCAGGATCAGAGGCGTGTTCCAGACAGACAAAATGTCGGCTGTCGCGGCAGAATGGAGAGGATGGCCTGGTGGCAGCAAGGCCACTGTGCATGACAAGGGCCTCCAGCCTCTACCTCGGCCCCGACACGCGGCTCTTCACCACTGGTACAGCTTGGCCGTCCACATCGGCCCCACTGTCAGCCCCTCAGGAAGTCATGCATGGCTTTAGGCATGTGTCCTCACTCCACCTCACATCCTGGAGTACAGGGGCGGCTGTCTGCATCTTTATTTTTCCCTACAGCATCTAAAGTCCCCCAAATGCGAAGGTGTTCAGAGTATGTAGGTATTTCTCAGTAAAGGCAGAAAAAAAGTTTCTCAAGCACAAACTCCAATACTTACATTCTTCGGTTAGATCTTAGTAAAAATAGACAAGAATGTGGAATAATTACTTCCATTAAGGTGAAACGTACCCCTTTAAAGCATAAAAATGTAAAAACTCCACCAATAATGGAACAGTAACCACCTAGGACAAAACCTTTTCTAAATGACAAAATTCTAGCCCTTCTAAGTAGAACATGGAAGCAATTCACATTTTCCTTTATGACTCTGTGATTAGAAAACTCCTGCAGATGCTTCGTAAATATTTGCTGAAATGCTTTTCAGGACCAGGTTGACCACAACACTGGTTCTGACTCTCCATGTATGAATTCAGTGCATCAAAGATTTCATCAGGTCTTACCACATACAGGGCCCTGCAGCCAGTGCCGTGGGCAGGAAGGGAGGGGCTGGGCTCTCAGTGACAATCTAGGGGTGAGGGACCCGTGAGCAGATGACTAACATGAAGGAAGGTGACGGATACTAGAAGGGGAGTTTCAAGAGCAGAGAGGCTTCAGAGGAGGAGGGGATCGCAAACAGAACGTCTAGAATACCAGATGAGGGTGGTTTTATTTTGCAGCCACCTCGAGTGGCATGACCGAGGCAGGATTGCAGTAGAGCCCCCTTCGTGCCCAAAGTGTTCCCTGCATTCGCTTGTCTACCCTGGGAAAGCTGCTCACTCTGCCAGATCTTGGGGAAGGGAGACCCATGGACTGACCTGCACTGGGCAGAGGGAACAAAGGTCACGGCCATGTGGAGGCGGCCTGGGGAGCTCATGGCTGAACTTCAAGCAGCTAAGAGCTTTCCCAGGCTACTGAATGAAGCTGTGACCACAACTATGACTTTGATGATTATCCTTAGATGGGGGGGGATACTAAACTTAGCAAGATCAACTAAGAAGTTAATTCAACGGTTTGGTGTAGAGCTAATAAGAGCAGAACATAGATGGTGAGAGGAAGAGGAGACAGAGACCAAAGTTCAGGGATATGAAGAAGACCAGTCAACAGCTGAAACAACTGGCTGCAGAGACTGGGGAACAGTCAAAGACGACACCCAGACAGGACGGGTGTGGGGCGGGGAAGCAAAAAGTGCGTGCGCGCGTGTGTGTCTGAGTGCGCGCGTGCGTGTCTGAGTGTGCGCATGTGTCTGAGTGTGCACGTGTGTGTGCATGCATGTGCATGTGTGCATGCATGTATCTGTGCACGTGTGCGTGTGTGCATGCAGGGTGGGGGGACAGAGCCTTCTATATTTGGCACTGGCCCATGATGAATTCAGCAACCTTTTTAAGAGTGCTACATACACCTACAAAGTGTACTGAAACTGTCACTGTGCCGTCTGTCCTTCACACATAACCGCTCAAGTTTCCAAATTGGTATTGTTTGCATCTTCAAGCTCTTTTACATATCCCCTGTGCAGGCAGCTGCCTCTGGTTTCAGGAGCTCAAAACTTTCAGATCATAAGTTCATTAATACTTATGACACATCTGGTAACTATTAATAAAAATGACTGCAAAGTATTTTGCAGCTATAAATATGAAGAAGTAGTCCCAGGAGGCAAGCAAATGTAAGAACAATTATCTACATTTCACACGACAGACTCCGAGGCTCAGAGAGCATTTACCTAATGGTAAATGAGTTGGTGACAGAGGAGGGAAAGGTCTAAGTTCTCAAGTGCCAGCTGAGCCTGCAGTCATCCTGTCTACTGAGCACTGCTGAAACCTAACAAGTGACTAGGTTCCAGGCAACAGGACGGCTTAGAAATATTTCAGGGAAAGGGGGATGGTCACTTCTCAGATCCTATCTCAACACTTTTTAACTCTGGCTGTCACATGCTACACGAATACAGGGGATATCAGCTCAGAGTTTCTTAACTTGGTATAAAAGCTATTTTAGAGACCCCTCTGCCTAGAAGAATGAAGTTTTAACTCCTCGCACGACACACAAGCTCCCGACAAGGCTGCCCTCGGTCTGGCTGTCACACTGCGCCCCTTGGAACCCCCTGGCACAACATATCGGTCCCCCACGAGGCTGCTCCCTGCCTGGCTGTCACGCTGCATCCCTCAGAACCCTCTGGACATGCAGTTCCCCCTGGTGAATCCCTCCTCATTTCTGGGTCTCAGCTCAGGCTTGATGCAATCTTCCTAAAGCTGAAGGTAGATCTGCCCGCCCCGGAGTCATCCCCAGACATGCACAACGATCAGTGGCAGTGGTCTGTCCACCTATCTACGTGGCTGTAAAGGAGCATCTCCAAATTCCAAACTCTACGAAGGGCAGGGATCATGACTCATGAATTCACCTCCGTATTTCCACACATAAAGCAGTATCTTAATGTATATTGAATTAATAAACAAATAAACACATGAATTACTTAATAGGAGACACAAAGGAGACTAACTATACAGTTATACAGAATTTGGAAAAGAACATACATTCTTTTCAAAAAGAATTTTAAAAAGAAATTTGGGCATAGGGGTTGGTAAAGGGGAGAAGAGGTATCAGTTGAAGGGAAAAAATAATCACTTTAAAACTTCCTAACATTGAATTTTCTGATGCATTTTTTCTTGTTTGAAAATAAACCTTTCCTAATAATCACCCCTTACCCTGAATTTGATAAGTTCTTAAATGCCATTTTTTAATTGTGCCTAAATTAATATAATCTTCTACATCTTTGGGTTTTTTTAGACACTAATCAATGATTTAAATTCAAGTATAGAAAATATTTTAAAAATACATTTTAATATTTATCAAGAGATATAAGATTTACTTTTTGCTACTAATAACTAGTAGCCAACCTTTTGTTTTCCTGATGCTAAAGTGGAAAAAACATAAGAAACGAGAGAGAGCAGAGGTAGTGCGCAGAACTAAGTACTCCCTACTCTTCGAAAATGTTCTGATAAAAGTAACACAGCAATGGGCTGGCTGGTCAGCTCAGCTGGTTCCCTGCAACACCAAGGTCAAGGGTTCGGGTCCCCTGCTACCCGTATAGCCAGCCGCCAAAAATAACGTATGACGGACAAAAATCAGACACGTGTAGCTATCTGAAGCTTGTGTTCAAGTGTTCACAAAAATCTCACAGGATTGTGATATTGATCAGAAACCTGAAGTCCCCTTCCCAAGCTGGACACATGGATACTGTGAAGGCAACCAGGGTAACAGCGCCTCTGGCGAGGGCTAGCTGGTGCCACCAGTCCCCCTCCCTGGGTGACGTGGCTTGGAGAATTCATGTGGGCGGGATTGCCACCTTCCAGACATGTAACCCCAGAAGTGATCAGGTTTACACAGAGGACTGACGTATTAGTAAGAATGCCAGGTTACTCACTTAAAATTAGAAACATAACTGTCAGGTGGACAGAACCGCTGGCGTCAGCACAGCTGACACGCACCACCCAGATGCCCTGGAGCTCTGGCATGAAGCAGAGGCTGCTCGGGGCTGGGGCAGCGGGGTGGGTGCTCGGCACGTGTGCAAACGTCGTTATCACATCTCTGGAACCGTGTGTGCTGCCTTCCGAGATATTTCTAAGTTTGTTTATCATAAGTACATTTTTAAGCAATCAATAATTATATCTGATCTAGAAATCGAAAGTTTCTACTTGTGATTATTAGTCCAAAGCCATTCAAGATGCAACATTATTTCTACTTTCTTTTGAACAAAGGATGGAAGATTTTATTAATTTACTCATTCACAAACATGTATACCAGGTCCTACCACATTCTAAGGACTGAGCCAGAGCTGGGGATACAGTGGGAGCAACTCCAAGAGCAGTCCCTACACTCATCAGGTCTAACCCTGAAACTCCTCCTGGATTTTAATTACACCAAACAACCGAAAGGCCCATTTCTCCTATCAATAAGTACATTATTTTATCAGTGGATAAAAGTGAACACCACCATCCAGACTTTTAATTTCTTTATATTACATACGTGTTAGTCTAACTTATTCTAAGTATCACATACACAAAATTTTAAATATTAATATTTCTGGAGTTGCCAGTAAAGATAGTTTTTTAACTTTTAGAATCAAGCTATTTCACTTCTAAACTTCTACATGATAATTATTAAAACTTACTTAAATATTACATGAAAAAATTTATACAGATTTTTAAAGGATATAATATTCACTTAATCTAAACTGATGGTTATTAGTTTTTCAAGTGTCCATGAAGGATGAAGAATGTTTACTTAAATCATAAAATGTTTGTTAATCTAAAAACCTTAAAAATAAGGTCGAAATCCAGCCTGCCACCTGCTTATTATGCCCTGTGAGCTAAGAAATGATTTTTACATTCTTAATGGTTGAAACAAATCAAAAGAACACTTCATGACATGAAAATTATGTGAAATTCACATTTCAGGTTATAAAAAAAGCTTTATTGGCACACAAGCAGAATCATTTGTTTAATATTGTCTACGGATGGTTGTGACAGAGACCACGTGGCCCACAAAACCTAAAATATTTACTATCTGGCCCTTTACAAAAAAAGTTTGCCAGACCCCTGGTCTAGAGAATCACACAAAAGCGCGTGGTGCCCATTCCTGAGGAATGACTGGCAGAGGCCTTCTGATTGCCTCCTCTGCTGCCTCAGAAATTCTCTTATTTGCTGGAGAGGATCAGCTACTACATGTGATTCTGAAGACAACTTTGTCAGCTTAGTATCTCTAAGCATGTCAATATATTACCTATAAATTTCTGAGGCAGAGCTAGACAGCAAAATGTTATGATTCTGGAAAATGAAAATCAAGAGGAGTCTTCTAACAGTACTACGAGTGCCTAAGAATTTATCACTATAGCAAATCAGTTGCCCTGAATTAAGAGAAAAAAAGGTCTGCTCCACAAGGCCTGGGCAAACTGCCTGTGTTGACTCCAGCATGCCATATCCATGCACATCTATCACGGCGGTATTAAATCACAGGGGAAAGTGTTCATATCCATTCATATCCATTTTTTAAAAGATGACCGGTAAGTCAAGGGATCCTAACCCTTGACTTGGTGTTGTCAGCACCACACTCTCTCATGTGAGCTCACTGGCCATCCCTATATAGGGATCTGAACCTGTGGCCTTTGTGTTATCAGCACCACACTCTCCCAAGTGAGCCACAGGCCAGCCCTCATATCTGTTATTTTTTTAAAGAGCCAGAAGGGTTAAAGAAAAACTGAGGGCTGAAAAACAAGGTATAGATCTGTTTTCTTATTTTAGCTAACTAAAATAAGGAAAAGGATAAACCCTTATTCGAGACACAAGGACGTGCGTTTATGTAGTCCATCTCATCAAGGAAGTCCGAGCACGACTGGTCTAAAACAGCATCCCCCTGTGCATAAGGCAAGGACTAGAACTTGTGCGTGTTTCCCCTATTTCATACGTGGAAGAGTCACAGTAAGGAAAGATGGATAATAACACAAGCATCTTTTCAGTGAGCACCAGAGACATGCAGGACACGGCCCTCTCTACTCAAGGCTTTATCGACCTACCACACTTGAAGTTGTGTTGAAACAGGAGAAAAATATCCCTGCAGTGAGTGAGGCAGCTCTAACCAAAAGGCGCAGACACTAAAATAAAGACAGGATAACAATGTGACTGTGCTCTTGATGGTGGAAATTAAATCTGACCATTAACTCTTTAATTCCCCAGATTAATCAAAGACACCATTTGGAATTCCTAACTTTGAAGTACATAAATAGCTTCATCTGAACACAAACTTCTAGATACATGAAAAAAGCCATTATGCCAAATTAATTCAATCTAACTAATTAGAGAGCAGGAAGTTCTTTCAATTATTTTATGTGCTGTCTGAGAAACACACTTGAATATGAGTACAGATTTCGTTAATTGCAGTTCATTATTTTCCAGATTAGTCACTAAACTTGCATCAGAAGGTCAAAGACAGCAATTTTGTCAGCTGCCACCTCTTTTGCTACAGTATCTTTGCATTTCTGGAACTCAGACAGAAATTGATTATCAACAAAAACAAATCTCCATAAAAACAAGAAACTTAAGTCACTATGAATAAGTTCAAACCAGAAGATTTTATAAATCTTTGCTTTTAAGCTTTCAGAATAAACTGTGAACTTTCATCTTACAAGATCCATGAGCCTTTCCAAATCCACCTGATATACGATATTGAAAAATAATACCAGGAAAATAATAGCATCTTGACCTGAGAACCTGCTGGTTCCAGAGAACAAGTTAATAAACATTAATCTTTTCATTAGAGCTGCACCGTGGCTGTGCATTTTTCCACGAGGGCGGGAACTGAACATTCTTGTCTGAAAATGTCAAGGACATTCTGATTAAAAGTATTTTTTTTTATAATAATTATCCCTTCATTACACCGTTTATGCCTCTCCTGTGCCTAATCTAACAATTAAAATGTGAGGAATGACTGGTAGAAACAGGACCTATGCTCCTCCTTGGTTCTTACCTGGATGATTTTAGTCTCAATCACTTCCTGTTTTTAAAAACAGAAGTGACAGAAATCCCATGGTTTTTTCCTTTCCTTTTTTTTAGGGAGTCCCTTGCTATCCATAAATCATTTCACATATTCCCAGTTGACACCATTCTCTTTGTTAATTTCATTTCTACTGTTCTATGACTTTCTTCCTCCTGCTCAAGTGAAAAGATCCTTAACCAGTTCTCCCCCTCCTTCGGTGCTGATGTCCCTTGAATGTTCACAGTCAGCTCTCTTAGTCATTGTTTGGTCAAGCTATAAATAACTCCTTTAATCTTTCTCCATAAATCATTTCTGAGCTTATTCTCTGAGATAATTCCAACGGGTCACTGTATTTCTAGTACTAATAAATCCACAACCAAGTGAAGTAATCTAAGTGTCGTATAATAACACCAAAAAGAGAAAAAGGGAAGAAAATACTAAAGAGAATCCAGGTAAGGGTGGGGGCATGTTTAGGAAGGACAGTGCGAGTTTCCTTATTACTATGACTGTTTCAGAGAAGGAGTTTTAAATCTCCAGTTAGACTGGGATAGAAACGTGAAAAGGAAATAGTTTTAATATCTTTCATCATAGGTGGGAAATAGAGACAGAAATGGTTTCTAAAATGATGAAAGAAGAAAGCAGAGAGTGGGGCAGAAATCCAAGAGTGTGTTATTAAACGTGGTCTGTTTGGTTACCACGTAGTCTCTGTAGATCCCAAACCATTTGGAAGTTTTTGTTTTGTTTTTTTTGGTGCTATTTCACATTATAAACCTTAAGCAACATTACCTATTTACTGTCTCTATGACTTAATACAGTATTACGCCAATATTCACCCCTGACTGTACTGTCGAATGGATCCAGATTCCTTTAGGCACATGCAAAGTTCTGCATTTTTCTGGAATCTTCCTTTGATGTTATTTTAAACATGTAAACCACTAGACAACAGCGTTTAACTATCACTTGTAGAGGCCTCTGGAAGTGCTGCATGCACAGGCAGCGGCAGCCAGTGAGACGGGGTCCAAGCTCGGGGTGTCCGTGTATCTCATTAAGCCACTGCTGAGTGGCACCAGCAGGGGCCTCACACCAGCCTGCGGCGGAGCAGCCAGCGGGCAGGGCCATCTAGCAACGGTCTCGGTGCTCGTCCTGTCTCAGGCCTACTGGACTGGCCACACAGACGGAGGGATGAACACGGGTCACTTTCTTTCCATAACATATCTAACAAAGTCTCCCATTATCTCTTTGGTAGAAAGAGAAAGAAATGTGCATTGGAGGTGGCAGTTCTCAGCTACACAGAGCTGAAATCTGCTGACCCACTGCTCTGTGGCTTGAGGGGGATCTACTTGCAGATGACACTGGCTCTTCCTTAGGCCCTATAATTTTCTACATTTTGTTTGTGACTTAAATGCAGATAGATTATAACTTTAAAAAGTGTGCAGATGATCGCTAAATGTATAATTTTTTAAAAAAAAGATTCTTCAAAAAGATTGTTATGGGGGCAGGGGGAGAGGGAGGGAGGAAAAGGAGGAACTGGTAAAGGGACACGAAAATCAACTATACTGTGTATTGATAAATTAAAATAAAAAAATAAGAAATAAAATATTTTTATGTTCTAGGAATGTTAAAACAAAACCAAGATGACAAATTGTAGAAATAAATCTGAAGTTCCTCATTTAAGCATTTTTACACATCAATTAGACAAGATCATAAAAGAGAACGGCATTGATAAGAGAGCAAACGGACAGAAAATCTGGCAATGCTAAGTGAGCAGAAGCACGACGACCTTCTCCTTCCAAAAACTAAAAGGGTAATTGTTTGCTACCACAGGAGAAGTACATGATTCAGACAAGGAACACGGCCGTTCCACTACTTTCAAGGCTAGGGAAACGTCTCTCACTTCTGGGCTCCCCACGTTAGGCAGGACGCTGGCAAGACAGCTGAGGCACCATAAAAGCCCTCTTCAGATAAGGTGTAGGGGGACAAGTCACAGCTGCCAGGACCGGAGGAGGCCGGGAGCCAAGAACCCCCTGCTCCGCTCCCTTCAACCCCTGGGCAGGCAGAGAAAACTGAGGCAAAGATTGGTTAGAAAAAAGATGGCCTTTCTCCTGGATGACCCACAAGGAGAGGGAGTAGATATTATTTTTTTAAAAGGCAGAATCTCAAATTGCAGGTGTCAAATCTAATTTACAAGTGAGTGGGTCTCCATTACAATAGCATTTCTGTTCTTCCTGTGACTTTGTGATTCTACTGGCACTCAACGTTCCATTTCCAAGGATGAAACCACATTCAGGGTGTAACAGCTTAAAGCATGTTTAAAGCGA
>NW_007727050.1:106358-112973 GCF_000696425.1 Galeopterus variegatus
GTCACAGCTGCCAGGACCGGAGGAGGCCGGGAGCCAAGAACCCCCTGCTCCGCTCCCTTCAGCCCCTGGGCAGGCAGAGAAAACTGAGGCAAAGATTGGTTAGAAAAAAGATGGCCTTTCTCCTGGATGGCCCACAAGGAGAGGGAGTAGATATTATTTTTTTAAAAGGCAGAATCTCAAATTGCAGGTGTCAAATCTAATTTACAAGTGAGTGGGTCTCCATTACAATGGAAAAACCCCGAGGAACCCTCAAGGAATCCAGCCAATAGCATTTCTCTTCTTCCTGTGACTTTGTGATTCTACTGGCACTCAACATTCCATTTCCAAGGATGAAACCACATTCAGGGTGTAACAGCTTAAAGCATGTTTAAAGCGATCCAAGTAAGGGAAACATTTATGTTGATATTAGCATTTAAAATTATAGTTTACTGCTCTTAGAGCTCTAGCAGACATAGTAAAAATGAGATAAACATGAGCATCTTTGACCAACTAAATCCAAAATGAAAAGCTAAAGTTTTTCTCTTGTAGGAATGTTTGTAGGGAAACTTCCATCAACCTAGGAAAGAAAGTTCATAAATATGTCTTGCTACCTCAAATCCCCACTCGTCTCTAAACTGTAAACACAGTCCTTTCTTCCCCTGAATGACACATGGTCTATAGAACCTAATATTATAATCTGTATATATGTCAATGGTCAGTCAACTTGGAAGAGCCCATCATAGCAAATAGTCATAGACAATTAGCCTCAGAAGAGCCATTTTGTAGAATACAGCAGAATGCTAGCCATAAAGAAGTTTTTTTCATAATCTTAACTCATGAGGAAAACAAGATGTTTTTGTAACCTTGGCATAGCTCATGAGAAAACACTACAGAACTTAGTGCTTGGGAAAAGCAAGGTAATAAGAACCAATCAGTTACCTGCAAAACTAACCATTCTTCCTTTGGAGTCACAGCTGTCCAGGAACAAGACAGCATCCAGCTTGTGACAGCCAGATAATGCCCGTGTCCCAAAAACAAGTTGAAGAGTCACAGGACAGACCACAAGATAACAAAAGCCTGGAGTCTGTAAGGCTGCACGTAGCAGCCCCTCAGTGGGACTAACCTCCCCGCCTTGTTCCCCACACTTTTCCAATTAAAAACCCTACTGAGGCTCCTGAGCCTTTCAGACAGTTCAGCCTGTCTTCCAGGTTGTGCTTCCTGAATAAAGCTCCAAACCTGGCATCAACATTTGGACTTATGAGTCCTTTATTTTTGGCGAGAGGGCAGGCAAACTTGGTGCTAATAACAATCCAATACATATCTTGTATCTTCTATGTGCCAGGCACTGTTCCAGGCACACTAAGCCCTGCCCTTGAGGGTTACATTCGAGAGGGGCGACAATTGCTAAACATATAAACCTAACAGTAACTACCAAAACAAAGATTCAATATGGTAACAGTGCGTGTGTACATGGTGGAGGCTGTTGTTCTCGTTTGGCTGGTAAAGAAAGGCCACTCTAAACTCAAGTGTTCTTCCTTGGAGTGACTTTTCTTGACTGTTCCAGTCGTAGACCACTCTACGAGAGACCAAGTAGCCGTGCAGGGACTGCAGGAAAGAGCATTGCAATAGAAGGAAAAGCGAGAGCCAAAGCTCCTGAGACTCTAATGAGCTTTGTGTGTTCGTGAGATAAAAAGGTGGCTAATACGGCTTAGTAGGGTGAACAAAGAGAAGAAGCAAGGGAGTAAAGGTTAAATGTTGGGAAACCAGATCCTAAGATCCTACAGAATGCTGTAGCCACAGTTAAGAAATTTAGATTCTATTGAGGTTCAGTGGGAAACGGTGGAAGGTCTCAAGCCATGGACTAACGTAACATTATGAAAGATCACTCTGGCTACTTTGTATAAACAGTTAAAGCCGTGGAAATGAATGAGATTTCCCATGGAAAGAAATAGGTTAAAAAAAAAAAGAGGGCCCAGGGTGGAGCTCTGGGACACCTGATACTAGAGGCTTTATGGAAACAACAGTCCCACAAAGGGCAATGGAGAAACCCTGAGCAGTCAGAGAGGGGGAAGCATTCCCATGGAAAGAAATAGGTTAAAAAAAAAAGAGGGCCCAGGGTGGAGCTCTGGGACACCTGATACTAGAGGCTTGATGGAAACAACAGTCCCACAAAGGGCAATGGAGAAACCCTGAGCAGTCAGAGAGGGGGAAGCCAGGCAAATGCAGCGGCCCTGGCCTCAGGGGCCACGTTGCCAGCATCAGCTGAGGGAACTGCCTGGCACCCTGGAGAAAAGGGAAATGCCTTCCATGGGGTGGTGTTTCCACAAAGCAGCTGGAGTGCCTTAGCTCCACCACTGGGCAACTTCATGAAGGTCAATTTTAGATTTCTATTTTCATTTATTTATGAAACATGAAATATTTGTATGAGACTAGTTCCCCCAACACTTTGGCTCATATATGCTCAAAAAATAAATAAATTTGAATAAATAACCAAAAATAACTGCTTAAGCAATCTTCTAAACATTTCAAGGTGACCTCTCTTAACCCAGACATTACAAATTATAGTGATCTTCCAGCCACTAGATTTGTTTCTAACATGTTGCTGTTCCTCTCATATCCAGAAAACCAATCGCCTACTGTCAGAAAAATAAGAGTCTAAATAAGTTCTTATGTGTAGCAGGTGATTTGACTCGCTACATCAAAAACTGAAAATAGCTTTAAAAAACTTGTTGGAACTATGTGGGCTGATTCAGTGCATTCTAATGCGACTCCAATTTCCTTTAGCTTGAATAACTCTGACTTCACCAGGCAGCAAATGAAAACCAGTGGTTATCAAACTTGAATCACCTTGGGCACTTTTAAATGCAGATAATAAAGTGCCCCCAGGTTGGCAATAGGTCACCAGGGCAGGCTGAGAAATCATCACTTTGAAACGCTACCTTGGTAATTCTGACAGTTCACGAATCATACTTTGTACAACAAAGATGCTGAAGTTTAGAACTGAATAATGTACACAGTAACAAACCACTGGGAAAAGTCATTTTTACCTACCAGACCCCCATGACTTAGGTCCCACCATTACAGACTTATTTCCGTGAATGTCAAGCACCCATTATGTGCCTAATGAAATACAGTGTAAACATTTCTGAAATCTCGATGTTTAATTTTTTTCTCCCACTGCACATATGTGGGCTTATGTATATGCTTACATAATGCTAGACTGAAAAAATTATACATCCACACAGCAGCCTTATAAAACGAATTCTGTCTCCCTTCAATCTGCAATTCACAAACTTAATTCTTTTACATGGTTAAGTCTCAGACAGCTACTCACCTGCATTTCTGCAACTCGAATGTTCAAAAGAATGTAGAGAAGTTGATGTCAAAAGACCTATTTCAACAACAGAACCTTGCACTGTACGTGTTTTTGAATGAGTATAAATAAATCCTCATTTATCATTTTCTGCTGTGGTAGCACCTATGTGAGGCTAGAAACTGCATTTCCAACAAGGCTCCCACTCTCCACTGCATGAGAGCAGCCTCTGGTTGTTTGGAAAGCCCTTTAATGTTTTCTCTGACACTTACCCTAGGGTTGGGTACAGAGTTTTAAGAAAAAAGGAAATGAGCCAAGAGGTCACTTTTAAGTGAACAAGTTATCCACAGTAGAGGAAAGAGCTTGAGAGGGAAGGAGAGTCATGACATAAAATTGTTTGACAAAAGAAATGAAATCAAGAATTAAAAATAGAATTACATTTTCTACTTGGCAACACACAAACAACCCTAAGTGCACTTCATAAATTTTACCATTGTTGCTGTAAGTGATATTCCCATAAATCACATCGGTAGCATCCTTGGCATTTTTTAAAAGCAAAAGGATGGAGAGTGTCAGGAGGTTTAAACAGCCCCGTTATCTCTGAAGGGAGTGGAAGAGAAACCGCCCCCAGCCATCACTGGGGGGAAAGGTGCAGGCCTCACGCCCCCACGGTTGCTGTCACTCCACTTCTGGCTTCCGCACTATGTCGGGCACCATTTGGCTGGCAATCTATCAGAAAAATGCTCACTGCTGCTGCCTTGGTGCTTCTTACCTGATGCGCAAGGGGGGACGGCTGTTTGCCCCTTTTCTCATCGCGGACAGGAAAGAGAGATTTCAGGAGCTTTGGCATCTGCGGCACGAAGGATTTTACAGGATTCAAGTAGGAGGTTGCTAAGCTACTAAGTCCTGTCAACAATATTGAAAGGAGAAAAGATGAAACAAAAACAATTACACAGACATTTTCTTTCCAGTAAATTTGCCACCTATCATTTGTAAGCAAATCTAACAACATAAATCAAAAAAAGGTACCCTTAAAAAGATTAACATTAGAAAAACATAGTATCATTATAGTTACCCTACAACACAATAGTGATTCCTTTTCCAATTAAATACCAGACACTGGGATTCTTCTGCAACGTTCTAATATGCAGCGTTCCTATCAATATTGGAAGGGCAATCCTCCCCTAGTACTAGTCACTAGCTGGTACAAGTTCTAACACGTCCCTGGAATAAAATGGGATGCGATTTTTAAGTCACACAGCTGGTGACACACATGTATAGCTCTCCATCTAGACAGTAAGCTCTTTGAAGTGAGGGACTATGTCTTATTCAACTCCAACTTTTCGTAACTATTTACTGAAGGAAGGTGATGAAACTGACCTTTTGGGAAAAGGGTTGGGATTGGCATTGTTTTAACAAGAGAGGGAAACATGTCCTGAACTAACTCCATTCTTACCTACTATTAATTACCAAAGGCTTGGATCAGAGGTGCAGACAATACCTGTGATATAATAAGATTTCCTCCCCTTTACTAATTTATGGGGCAATCTAATCTGAGTCTGAAATGATAAAAAGCTGTATCCACATAACACCTTAAAAAGAACAAGTCACCTTGAGGAATACCTGTGTTCTGCCTGAACAGAATGCATAACCACCCCAAGTCCTGTACTCCACACTAGCCCCCAAAAGGACAGCAGACTTAATGGCAATGTAGTTATAAGGTTTCCATGTTTTACCTAGAGTAATGTAATATTAACTCTAAATGGTCTATGAAAATGTAAGTATATTATAATCACAACAGCAACCACTAAAGAAATAATGCAAAGAGGTGGCTATAATGCCAAGAGATACGTAAGGTTTCCATGTTTTACCTAGAGTAATGTAATATTAACTCTAAATGGTCTATGAAAATGTAAGTATATTGTAATCACAACAGCAACCACTAAAGAAATAATGCAAAGAGGTGGCTATAATGCCAAGAGATACATTACAATTGAGCTCAGAAACGTCAAATAATGTACAAGAAGGCAAAAACAGGCAACAAACAGAGGGGAAACAAACAGAAGATAAAGTAAGTTTAAGATAAATAAAAAGCCAGAAGAATACAATCATCTCAATGCTGAGTAAAAATTTATGGACAACCTAGAGTTCTATATCAAGTTAAAATAACATTCCACAGAGAGGATGATCCCTAATTAAATAAGAATCTAGCCAATAATCAATCAGAGGCTGCATGTCACACAAAGTGAGAGAAAGTCGACCTTACGTGTCTATAACCTCACCACAGTGCAAACACATACCCCCCTCAAATTTAGGTTGACTCTGATTCAGGCTCCAGCTACCAATTAACAAGAGAAAAAGGGGACAGAGAATCGGGTATAAATAACCTCACAAGAATGCAACCAGCAAATTTAAGAACGTAGAGGGTACTCTGTACAAGGCCCTGTTTACTGGACCACTCTACGGCCTAAGACCCTGGTTCCTTTGACAAACACAATGCAAGGAGGAACAGACTCAGGGGACAGCGCAACCAACAATCACAATGCGTAAAACTATCTTGGATCTTCACTCAGAATTAGCTAAAAATCACCTTTCAGTCTACTGGGGAAACTTGAACATTGACTAAATGTTTGATGATATTTGGGAATTATTTTAAATTTTTCTTAGGAGTGAAATGTTACTGTGGGTATTGTTTCAGAAATACCTATACAAATATTTGCAGATTAAATAATATCTGGGATTTACTTCAAAATAATAATGGGCATGTAAGGAAAAGCAGCTAAAGTACAGATAGATAAGACTAGTCACAAACTGGTAATTTTGAGGTCAGAGGTGGGAACTTGGGGGCACATCATGTTGCTCTCTACGCTGTTGTATGTTCAACATTTTCCACTGCAAAAGGATTTTTCAAAGTGAGAGCAAACTTGCAACTTTAACATATAAAATAAATAGTTTGTCACTTAAACTCATAAAAGATATAATTCACTAAAAATAAACTAAACCCAGAAGACGGGAGTAAGGAGCAAAACAAAGCAGTAAATACATAAATCAAGAGCACTGATTTGAATTTTAGAAACAACAACAACAAAACCCACAAATTTACGGAACTTAAAACAAGCCGGTACTCTACAACCCTGCAGCCATTTCACTCCTGAGCATTAACTCCAGAAAAATGTCCACAAAAAGACTTGTACAATAAGCTTTATTCATAGTAGCCAAATACCTGAAAAAACCCAAATGTCCATAAACAGAAGTGATTAAAATTGGTCATAGATTCAGTTGTGATAGTGAAATATTTCTCAGCAATAAAAAATAAATTACTG